>NC_041383.1:653945664-654001103 GCF_002162155.2 Triticum dicoccoides | reverse complement strand
GGGTATGAACCATAGTGAAGTTGGAATACAGTAGGTTTAACACCAATATAAATAAAGAATGAGTTCCTTACAGTACCTTAAAGTGGTAGTTTGCTTTATTGCACTAACGGATCTCACAAAGTTTTTGTTAAAGTTTTGTGTGGATGAAGTGTTCAAAGATCGAGGAGCTATCAATATGAGAAGAATAAAGAGAGGCAAGATTTCAAGATTGGGGATTCCCAAGGCACCCCAAGTAAATATTTCAAAGGATACTCTAGCATCTAAGCTTGGGGATGCCCCGGTTGGCATCCCATCTTTCTTCTTCAACAAATATCGGTATACCTCGGTTTTTGTTTTTTTCACATGATTTGTGTCCTTTGTGTTTTTGTTTTTCCTTTAAGAACCATGATAGTATGAGATAGCCCTTCATTTATTTATATAATACTTCATGTGCTTCACTTATATCTCTTAAGTATGATCTTATAGAATTGCTCTTTGTGCTTCACTTAAATCTTTTGAGTATGGTTTTATAGAATGCTTCGTGTGCTTCACTTACATATTTTGAGCTTGGATATTTGTTAGTCTATATTAATTGTAGAATGCTACATGAACTTCACTTATATATTTTGGAGTATGAATAATACTATCATCTAAAGTGGGTTTGGAAGAGTGTCAACTTTAGGAATTAGTGATCCCACTATTCCGAATGAGAAGAATTTTGCTTATGTGGAGAGTAGAAAAATTTCTATGCTTGTAGATCATGAAAAGAATGCTTTATGTGATGGTTATATTGTTGAATTCATTCATGATGCTACTGAAAATTATTATGAGGGAGTAATTTATGCTTGTAGGAGTTGCAATAATACCAAGTTTCCTCTCTATGTGCTTAAAGTTTTGAAGTTATACTTGTTTTGCCTTCCTATGCTAGTTGATTCTTGTTCCTATAAATTATGTGCTCACAAAATCCATAGGCATATGAAGTGGGTTAGATTTAAATGTTCTATTCATATTCTTCATGATGCTCCCTCTATGTTTCAATTCTTTTCTTTTATGTGAGCATCATTGAAATCATCATGTCTAGCTAAAAGACATTAAAGAAAAGCGCTTGTTGGGAGACAACCCTATATCTACCCTTGCTGTATTTGTGTGTTTACATGATTAATCTAATGTAGTAATCATTCTTTATAGCTTTTGTTTCAATAAATTGCCAAGTAAGACCTTTGGGAAGACTTGGGTGAAAGTTAATGTGTTCTTGCTGTAATAAACAGAAACTTTGCGCTCACGGGATTAGCTGCCATTTTTACAGAAGGGCGCTTTTGAGCTGATTATTTTTGCAGAATATTAGTAGACAAATTCCCCACTTCGACCAATTTATTTCATAATTGTTGGAGTAGCAGAAGTATGGTTGTTGTTCAGATCATTACAGACTGTTCTGTTTCTGACATATTCTGTTTTCATTGCATAGTTTGCTTGTTTCCTAGTTTCTATGGCTTATAGTTCTCAATATAAATTGTAGAAATGATATGGTACAGTAGGCATTGTGTGAGACAATTACGAACCTTGTCTTTGACAGTACCAAAGTGAATGGTTTACTCTTTATCATACTAACCTATCTCACGAAGTTCCGTTAAGTTTTGTGTGATTGAAGTTTTCAAGCTTTGGGTGAGATATTGACATGAGGAGAATAAGGAGCGGAAATACCCTAAGCTTGGGGATGCCCAAGGCACCCCAAGGTAATATTCAAGGAAGACTCAAGTGCCTAAGCTTGGGGATGCCCCGGAAGGCATCCCCTCTTTTGTCTTCAAAACTATCGGTATACTTTACTCGCATCTATATTTTTATTCGTCACATGATATGTGTTTTGCTTGGAGAGTATTTTCAATTGTACTTGATGTTTGAATAAAATCATTGGATCTGAAATCTTGAATGAAAAAGAATCCTCCCATGGCTAGTTAATTATTTGACTACTTAGTGTTCTTCACTTATATCTTTTTGGAGTAGTTTGTCATTTACTCACGCGCTTCATGTATATCCTATGAGTAAATGGTTGAATGAATCGAATATCATAAATCTGAATTTATATATGTTTCATATGCTTATACCATGGGGAGTAATGACTTCACACAGAATAAGTATAGGAAGTAAACTTATTGAAGTTAGCAAACGCAGAGTTGGTCACTTGAACAATTCAAGAAAGAATATTGAAGGAAGAGAGATTTCACATATAAGTATACTATCTTGGACATATTTTGTAATTGTGAGCACTCATTAAAATATGACATGCTAAAAGGTTGATGTTGGACAAGGAAGACAACTTAATGGGATACGTTTTCCTATATCTGAAATGTTATATTGTCTTGGATCATCCAACATGTTGAGCTTGCCTTTCCCTCTCATGCTAGCCAAACTCTTTGCACCATGTAGAAATACTACTTGTGCTTCCAAACATCCCTTAAACTAGTTTTGCCATGAGAGTCCACCATACCTACCTAGTGGATTGAGTAAGATCCTTCAAGTAAGTTGTCATCGGTGCATGCAATAAAAATTGCTCTCTATGTATGATCTATTAGTGCAAACAAAATAAGCTTTATACGAACTTGTGATAGGGAAGAAATAAAAGCGACAGGCTGCATAATAAAGGTCTCTATCACAAGAGGCAATATAAAGTGACGTTCTTTTGCATTAAGATTTTGTGCATCCAACCTTAAAATTGCATGACAACCTCTGCTTCCCTCTGCGAATGGCCTATCTTTTACTTTTATCCTCTACCCTTATACAAGAGTCATCGTGATCATCACCTTTCCTTTTTACACTTTTTTCCTTTGGCAAGCACTTTGTGTTGGAGTGATCTGGATATATATATATATATATATATATATATATATATATATATATATATCCACTTGGATGTAGGTTTTCATAAAGTATTATTGTTGACATTACCCTTGAGGTAAAAGGTTGGGAGGCAAAACTATAAGCCCCTATCTTTCTCTGTATCCGATTAAAAATTTGAACCCATAAATATCACATGAGTGTTAGCAATTGTGAAAGACTATATGATAGTTGAGTATGTGGGATTTGCTAAACCAAAGCTCTTACATAGACCCTTTCTGAAAATAAGATGAATTGCAATTGTTTGATGACTAAGAGCATTGTTTGTTAGTTTTCAAGAAAGTTTATGATCTATACTTTAACATGTGAATAGCTTGTTACTTGATCATGAAAAGTCTCATGATATGAGCTACTGTTATGACATATAATGATGCTAGAAAAGGTGATTGAAATTATCATTGATCAAACTTGTGCACCTGCTAGCATTCACACTTAATAAATTATTTATTTTATCATTTACCTACTCGAGGACGAGCATAAATTAAGCTTGGGGATGCTGATACGTCTCCAACGTATCTATAATTTATGAAGTATTCATGCTATTATATTGTCCATCGTAGATGTCTTATATGCATTTGTATGCTATTTTATATGATTTTTGGGACTAACCTATTAACCTAGAGCCCAGTGCCAGTTTCTATTTTTTTCCTTGTTTTTGAGTTTTATAGAAAAGGAATACCAAACGGAGTCCAATTGACGTGCCAATTTTTGATGATTTTTTATGGACCAAAAGAAGCCCTTGGAGAAAAAGAGTTGGGCCAGAAGAGTCCTGGCCTATCCACGAGGGTGGGGGGCGCGCCCACCCCCCTAGGCATGGGCCCCTATCTCGTGGACGATTCGGAGACCCCCCCCTAATGTGAGACCGACGCCAAAAATTCCTATAAATACAGAAACCTCCAGAAAATAACCTAGATCAGAAGTTCCGCCATCGCAAGCCTCTGTAGTCATGAGAAATCAATCTAGGCCCTCTCTGGCACCCTGCCGGAGGAGGCCATCATTGCCGAAGGCCATGATGAAGGATCTCAGAGGGGCCATCATCGCCATGAAGGCCAAGGACCAGAGGGGGAACCTCTCCCCATCTAGGGGGAGGCCATGGAGGAGGAAGCACAAGGGGGAGGACCTCCTCTCCTCTCTCTCGGTGGCGCCGGAGTGCCATCGGGAGGGGAATCATCGCCATGGTGATTGTCTTCATCAACATCACCATCATCATCACCATCTTCATCTCTTTTACGCGGTCCACTCTCCTGCACCCCGCTGTAATCCCTACTTGAACATGGTGCTTTATGCCACATATTATGATCCAATGATGTGTTGCCATCCTATGAAGTTTTGAGTAGATATCCTTTATCTTTGGGTTGATTGATGATCTAGATTGGTATGAGTTGTATGTTTTACTTTGGTGCTGTCCTATGGTGCCCTCCATGTCGTGCAAGCGTGAGGGATTCCCGCTGTAGGGTGTTGCAATATGTCCATGGTTTACTTATTGTCTGCGTTGCGTGAGCGACTGAAACACAAACACGGATAAGTGGGACATGGTGTATGGGAATAAAGAGGACTTGATACTTTAATGCTATGGTTGGGTTTTACCTTAATGATCTCTTGTAGTTGTGGATGCTTGCTAGAGTTCCAATCATAAGTGCATACGATCCAAGATGAGAAAGTATGTTAGCTTATGCCTCTCCCTCATATGAAATTGCAATAGTGATTACCGATCTTGTTAAACAATTGCCTAGGACAATTCCGCACACCGACCCATCATTCGCTATTTATAATATTTAGTAATATATTCTAACTTTATGATAACAACACCTACTTTTATATTTTATCTCTCCGATATCATGCAAAGTTATCCTCTTCATACCCACAACGTAGTTTTATTTCTTGTTTCAAGTTGGAAACAAACGTTCGGTGTACGTAGAGTCGTATCAATGGCAAATTGGACTTGAGAGAATATTGATCTTACCTTTAGCTCCTTGTGGGTTCGACACTCCATACTTATCACTTCCACCTTTGGAAATTGCTACGATGATTCCCTGTACTTGGGGATTATCAGCGAGCCGCCAACTACTGCTATTGCCTCCGCGGCGCTGAAGTCAGGCCAGCCGACCACCAAGATACCCTCGCTGGGGACCACACCAAGCCACCTTGTGCCGATGAGCCGCCGCCGCCGCGGTCTCCGCCCCCGGCCATGGCCGCACCCCAGCCTCGTTTCAGAGGCCACACTCACCTCTGTCGGTTTCCCGAGCCGCCCGCACTTACAATCCTCTTCAAGTTGCCACCGCCTTACTCCTGCTGCAAACCGCTGCCATCACCATGGTTCACCTCGATCATGACCTGCTACCGGAGAGCCGCCCCGCAACTTCCAAATCGCCAAGATCCAAAATTGCCGGTTTACCAATGAGTCACGCGCTACTGTCCGGGTCTAGTTTCCGTTGTAAACCGCCAAATCACCGCCCGCCGCCAGTTTGCCTCCGCCACCATGGCTCTGTCTTCAAGCCGCCATCACGTCTGTGGCCTTGCGCGAGCCGGCCATTCCAACGCTTGGTCTCCGGCGCGCCATTCCGAGCCGGCCCGAGTTCCACTGCACCGCACACCTGTTCCATGTAAAGCTGTTGTGCTGCCGTGCTGATGAGTCGACGCCAAGTTTGCGCTGAGTCGCCCCTGCTATTCCGGCCCCGAGCCGGCCTCGGCTTCACCTCCACCTTAAGCATGGCTTTGCCACCTTTGCTATCGAGTCACTGCCGGTTTTCCGTGAGCGCCATCATCACCGTCGGTTCGCCGCGAGTTCCACCATCAACGCCCGCTGACTCTGTCGTGCCGGCTCACCGCCACGAGCGCCGACCGGCTCTCCGCCTCTTCCTTGAGTCGTCACCACCGCGTTGGGCCGCCGAGCCCTATGGATCACTATCTGGTCGTCTCCCCTCATCGATGAGCCTCAGAACTGCCGTGGCCTGCCTCGAGTCGCCAAGGTCGTAGCCGTGCCGAGCTGTGCCAGGCCACTGCGCCTCACCTGCACCACTCCCGCAGTGGGTACAAGCCACCGCCTGTCCACGAGTGGGCCGGACCACCTCTACAGGGGTCGTCAGCGAGCCATAGATTCAAGCTACCACTCCATGAGCCACCGATGCCGCGTCGACCCTGCTTGCTCCGCTCCTCGAGCTATCCTGCTGTTTCATCACCGTGGCCACCTCACCGGCCTCGCCTCCGCTTGGCCTGGCTACAAGCTACCTGGGTTCATCAAGTTCTTCATGTACTACTACCAGCTCCCAGAAAACAGGTTGATATACTCTCTTAAGAAGTCACGGGTTAAGGCCACGCATGGCTTTGCATGTGCTGCTCACTTCCGCGGGTGCGGCCTGAAAAGTTGTCGTTGACGAGTCGCATTACCTCAATGAGCCGGCCAACTGTTTTATGACCCGTTGATTTGGCATTACCAGGCTTTCCGAGCCGTTCAAATAGCCGGCTCCGCCCCTGTCTCCGTTGTCGTACTCCACTTTCGGCTGCTGCTAATGAGAGAAGAAAAGAAAGGGGGCTGGTTGCCCGCGTAGAGTTAAACTAAAGTCAAAGGAGAGCAACTGATTTGTCATCATATAAAAGAAATGGGCTACGGTGCTAGGGCTGCGTCAGACATTTGATATATTTTTGATCCCTAGTATCCACGTTCGCCCAACAAAGAATATCAGGTGCTATCTTTTCTATCTATTTTTAGTGCACACTATGTTCATCAAAGAAAAGTTACTTTGATCTGCATATTTTTATGTGCAGGACAGTTATTCACTACAAATGTGGTTTATACCATGGGTACGAAGCACACGCTGGCAATATCTCGCCCAGCGATTGTCCGTACCACATTACCCGGTGAATGGGCGCGTACAAGCCGCCGCCCTTGCGGCCTGGTCTACATCAACTTGCTAGGATCGTGCTTGCTCGCTGATTCGATGGACGTGCACAAATTGACACCCCTATGGTGGGGACTATATCGGATCGTCGGGACCGCACTTGCGGTTGACTCGCTCATCCGCACCGACAATTTCTGGTCTGACATATCAGGTGAAATCTATTCAGTATATTTTTATATTGCATATTGCTTTCTTTAATAGAGCAATTACTCTGGCTTGCAAGTTCTCCCATGCAGGATTCAAACCGGTCTATATCACGGTTAACTATGGAGAATCTTAAGCCAACTCATTGAGTCGTCTTAAAGACTCGGGGGCTACATGGACATAGCTCAATAAATTATGCAAGTTTAAAGGTCGTCCGGAAAAATTCCAGCTCAAGAAGAATTTATCTCTCGCAAAGATCGAGTTCTCAGGAAAAATTAAAGGGGACAAAGAGAGTCTGTTGCAAAGCACATCTCAAACATAGGTACCCTGCTTCAAATGACCATTGGAGGCTGATCGTATTCGAATCTAGCTTAACCCCTTTGGCACGACTTCCTGATCATATTCGAATCACAGCCGTTCAAACCTCTTGATCATTTGGGGGCTAGATCGTATTTGAATCATAGCTTAACCCCTTTTGGTCTGACCCTGACCATATTCAAATCAGAGTCCTTAAATATTTAGACCACTGGGGGCTGATCGTATTCCAATCTAGCATAAGTCCTTTGGCACAACTTCCTGATCGTATTTGAATCATAGTTGTTCAAACAAATTGATCATTTGGGTGCTGGATCGTATTCGAATCACAGCTTAACCCCTTTTGGTCCGACTCTGATCGTATTCGAATCAGAGTCGTTAAAAAAGCTTCAAGGTCACTTGGGGGCTTCCTGTTCAAACATAGGTGTCTTCACCAAAGAGAACATAGCTGTTGGTACCCTCTTGATCGGCGCAATGCCAAAAACCACTGTGGGGCTGCCTGTTCAAACATAGGTGTATTCACCAAAGAGAACATAGTCGTTAACCCTTTTGGTCCGGCTTACTGATCATATTTGAATTTGAAGCCTCGTGTTTTTTCTCTCCTTGTTGATTTAAGTTTTTTGAAACAGTCTTTCGGGTTTCTCTTGATACTTTTTTGCTTACATATGAAACATATATGTGGTTTCGATTAACCTGGCTTGACTTTGGATGATAAGTCGCCAGCATATGACAATCATAAACATTTGGAAGTTTTGGCTTCTAAAGATTGGGTTATCACCCTTACTGCACATTTATCCTAAACCGCAGTATGATTCAATATCACAGGAACTGGTTTTTCAAACCGGATTATATTATTCAAATTTTTAATAGCCAACATGGCTGGATTTTTATTATGGTTATCAATAGCCAGTATTATGATGGAGGTCTTCAAAGTCGCTTAAGCGCAATGGTTATTATTTTATCAATGGACATGATTTATTTTTACAATGGAGGGAATAGTCCCGAGTCGCTGCAGGCTTATGACCCGGCACTTGGGGGCTACATTATTCAAATTGAGATTACATCAAATGTGCAAGTCCCATGTCACTGCCAGCATGCACCATGGCACTTGGGGGCTAATGTAAAGTCATTTTTTGATCAACTTATTGAAGACCCGCCTCATCCCATTGTAATGAGCCGGCCCTTGGGGGCTACCAATTGCTCCTGTAAAAAATTCAAGGTACACAAGCTTCAGTCCATTATATTGAAAGATCCACTACTCAGTTGGTAGAAGTACAAAGCTTTTAACCTTATGGATGTGGGTTCAAGCCCCATGGTGGAGATTACATCATATGATGTTATTATCAATGAATTATATACAAAGTCCCAGCTCAGTATTATCTTACTGAGCCGGCCCTTGGGGGCTACACGTTGCTGCTTGCTATGTCTTGAGCTTGCGTTGGTTTTCCTCGAAGAGGAGAGGGTGATGCAGCAAAGTGTAGCGCAAATATTTCCCTCAGTTTTGAGAACCAAGGTATCAATCCAGTAGGAGGCTCCTCAAAAGTCCCACGCACCTACACAAACAAACTGAGAACTCGCAACCAACGCAATAAAGGGGTTGTCAATCCCTTCACGACCACTTACGAAAGTGAGATCTAATAAAGATAGTAATATATTTTTGGTATTTTATAAGATAGATGCAAAAAGTAAAGATGCAAATAAAGATAGATTGAAAGCAAATATGATAAGAGATAGACCCGGGGGCCATAGGTTTCACTAGAGGCTTCTCTCGAGATAGCATAAGTATTACGGTGGGTGAACAAATTACTGTCGAGCAATTTATAGAAAAGAGCATAGTTATGAGATTATCTAGGCATGATCATGTATATAGGCATCACGTCCATAACAAGTAGACTGACTCCTGCCTGCATCTACTACTATTACTCCACACATCGACCGACTCCTGCCTGCATCTAGAGTATTAAGTAAATAAGAACATAGTAACGCCTTAAGCAAGATGACATGATGTAGAGGGATAAACACATGCAATATGATATAAACCCCATCTTGTTATCCTCGATGGCAACAATACAATACATGTCTTGCAACTCTTTCTGTCACTGGGTAAGAACACCGCAAGATTGAACCCAAAGCTAAACACTTCTTCCATGGCAAGAAAGATCAATCTAGTAGGCCAAACCAAACTGATAATTCGAAGAGACTTGCAAAGATAACTCAATCATACATAAAAGAATTCAGAGAAGATTCAAATATTATTCATAGATAAACTTGATCATAAACCCACAGTTCATCAGATCTCAACAAACACACCGCAAAAAGAGATTACATCGAATAGATCTCCACAAGAGAGGGGGAGAACATTGTATTGAGATCCAAAAAGAGAGAAGAAGCCATCTAGCTAATAACTATGGACTCGTAGGTCTGTGGTAAACTACTCACAACTCATCGGAGGGGCAAGGGTGTTGATGTAGAAGCCCTCCATGGTCGATTCCCCCTCCGGCAGAGTGCCGGCGAAGGCTCCAAGATGATATCTCGCGGATACAGAAGGTTACGGCGGTGGAAATTGTGTTTCGTGGTGCTCCTGGATGTTTTCAGGGTCCGTAGGTATATATAGGAGGAAGAAGTACATCGGTGGACGCCCGAGGGGCCCACGAGATAGGGGGGCGCTCCCTACAGGGGGGCCCTCCTATCTCGTGGAGGCTCCGGTTGTTTCTTGACTTGCACTCCAAGATCTCCGGACCAGATTTGTTCCAAAAATCACGCTCCCGAAGGCTTCATTCCGTTTGGACTCCGTTTGATATTCCTTTTCTTCGAAATACTGAAGAAGCAAAAAAAACAGCAATATGGGATGGGCCTCCGGTTAGTAGGTTAGTCCCAAAAATGATAATAATGTATAAAATAAAGGCCATAAACATCCAAAATAGGTAATATAATAGCATGGAACAATAAAAAATTATAGATACGTTGGAGACGTATCAAGCATCCCCAAGCTTAATTCCTGCTCGTCCTCGAGTAGGTAAATGATAAAAAGAGAATTTTTGATGTGGAATGCTACCTAGCATAATTCGTAATGTAATTTTCTTCATTGTGGCATGAATGTTCAGATCCAAATGAATACAAAATAAAAGTTCATATTGACATAAGAAATAGTAACACTTCAAGCATACTAATCAAAGTAATCATGACTTCTCAAAATAACATGGCAAAAGAAAGTTCATCCCTACAAAATCATATAGTTAGGCTATGCTTCATTTTCGTCACACAAAGATGTTCCCAACTTCTATACCCCCGATGACAAGCCAAGCAATTGTTTCATACTTAAATAATCTCAAACTTTTTCAACCTTCACGCAATACATGAGCATGAGCCATGGATATAGCACTATGGGTGGAATAGAATATGATGATGGGGATTGTGTGGAGAAGACAAAAAAGGAGAAAGTCTCACATTGACGAGGATAATAAATGGGCCATGGAGATGCCCATCGATTGATGTCAACATAAGGAGTAGGGATTGCCATGCAACGGATGCACTAGAGCTACAAATGAATGCTCAACAAAGGAAAACTAGTGGGTGTGCATCCAACTTGCTTGCTCATGAAGACCTAGGGCATTTGAGGAAGCCCATCGTAGGAATATACGAGCCAAGTTCTATAATGAAAAATTCCCACTAGTATGAAAAAGACAACTTATGAGACTCACTATATGAAAAACATGGTGCTACTTTGAAGAACAATATATGAGACTCACTACATGAAGAACAAGGTGCTAGTTTGAAGCACAAGTGTGGAAAAAGAGATAGTAACATTACCCTTTTTATTTATTTATTTATTTTCTTTTTTTCTTTTTTCACTTTTTTGGGCCTTTCTTTTTTTTTCTTTTGGCCTTTCTTCTCTTTTTCTCTTTTTTTTCTTTGGGCAATGTTCTAATAATGATGATCATCACACTTTCATTGATTACAACATAAGAATTACAACTAGAAACTAGAACAAGATATGACTCTATATGAATGCCTCCGGCGGTGCACCGGGATGGTGCAATGAATCAAGAGTGACATGTATGAAAAATAATGCATGGTGGCTTTGCCACAAATACGATGTCAACTACATGATCATGCAATGGCAATATGACAAAAGTAATGCGTGTCATGATAATGAACGGAACGGTGGAAAGTTGCATGGCAATATATCTAGAAATGGCTATGGAAATGCCATAATAGGTAGGTATGGTGGCTGTTTTGAGGAAGATATAGGGAGGTTTATGTGTGATAGAGCGTATCGTATCACGGGGTTTGGATGCACCGGCGAAGTTTGCACCAACTCTCAAGGTGAGAAAGGGCAATGCATGGTACCGAAGAGGCTAGCAAAGGCAGAAAGGTAAAAGTGCGTATAATCCATGAACTCAACATTAGTCAAAAGAACTCATATAATTATTGCAAAAATTTAGAAGTCATCAAAAATCAAGTACTACGTGCATGCTCCTAGGGGGATAGATTGGTAGGAAAAGACCATCGCTCGTCCCCGACCGCCACTCATAAGGATGCACAAGCCAAGTACATTTCATGTTTCAAATTTGTTACACAACTTTAACCATACGTGCATGCTAAGGGACTTGCTAACTTCAACACAAGTATTCTTTGAACTCATAATCACCCAACTAGCATGACTTTAATATCACGACCTCCATATCTCAAAACAATTATCAAGTATCAAGTTGATCATAGCATCCAATTCACTTCCTATGATAGTTTTTATTATACCCAACTTGGATGCTCATCATTCTAGGACCAACTTTATGATAATAGCAAATACCATGCTGTTCTAAAAGACTCTCAAAATAATATAAGTGAAGCATGAGGGACTAGTAATTTCTTCAAATTAAGACACCACCGTGCTCTAAAAGATTTAAGTGAAGCACTAGAGGAAAAACTATCAAGCTCAAAAGATATAAGTGAAGCACATAGAGTATTCTAGCAAATTCTAATAAAATAGGCTTCTCCCAAAAGGTGTGTACAGCAAGGATGATTGTGTTAAACTAAAAAGCGAAGACTAATAATACACGACGCTCCAAGAAAAAAACATATCATGTAGCGAATAAAAATATAGCTCCAAGTAAAGTTACCAATGAACAAAGACGAAAGAGGGGATGCCTTCCCGGGGCATCCCCAAGCTTAGGCTTTTTGCTATTCTTGAATATCTTGGGGTTCCTTGGGCATCCCCAATCTTAGGCTCTTGCCACCCTTTATTCCATAGTCCATAAAAGCTTTACCCAAAACTTGAAAACTTCACAACACAAAACTCAACAGGAAATCTTATAAGCTCTGTTAGTGAAAGAAAACAAAACCACCACATAAGGTACTGCAATTAACTCATTCTTTATTTATTTTGGTGTTAAACCTACTGTATTCCAACTTCTTTATGGTTCATAGACTGAATTACTAGCCATAGATGCATTGAAATAAGCAAACAGCACACGAAAAACATAATCTGTCAAAAACAGTACAGTCTGTAGAAATCTGTAACTAACGCAAACTTCTGTAACTCTAAAAATCCTACCAAACTAGGACGTACTGGAAAATTTGTCTATTGATCATAAGAAAAAGAATCAATGCAAAATCACGTTTTTGTGATTTATTGAATTTTTTCTCGTGAGCGCAAAGTTTCTGTTTTTCAGCAGAATCAAATCAACTATCATCGTAGGTTATCCTATAGGTTCTACTTGGCACAAACACTAATTAAAAGATAAAAACACATCTAAACAGAAGGTAGATGCAAGATTTATTCCTAAACAGGAGCAAAAACAAAGAACATAAAGAAAATTGGGTTGCCTCCTAACTAGCGCTATCGTTTAACGCCCCTAGCTATGCATAAAAGCGAAGATAGATTTAACTAGTGCCATCTTTGGCACTAGATTCATAAGTAGCACGCATGATAGATTCATAAGGTAATTTGACTTTCTTTCTTGGAAAGTGCTCCATACCTTTCTTTAAAGGAAATTGGAATCTAATGTTCCCTTCCTTCATATCAATAATCGCACCAATCATTCTAAGGAAAGGTCTACCAAGAATAATAGGGCAAGACAAATTGCAATCTATATCAAGAACGATAAAATCTACGGGCACCAAATTTCTATTTGCAACAATAAGAATATCATTGATCCTTCCCATAGGCTTTTTAATGGTGGAATCCGCAAGGTGCAAATTTAAAGAGCAATCATCAAGATCATGGAAACCTAGAATATCACATAAAGTTTTCGGAATCGTGGAAACACTAGCACCCAAATCACACAAAGCAAAACACTCATAATCTTTAATTCTAATCTTTATAGTAGGTTCCCACTCATAAATAAGTTTTCTAGGTATAGAAACTTCCAAATTAAGTTTTTCATCATAAGATTGCAACAAGGCATCAACGATATGTTTGGTAAAAGCTTTATTTTGACTATAAGCATGAGGAGAATTAACAACAGATTGCAACAAGGAAATACAACCTTTTAAAGAGCAATTATCATAATCAAATTCCTTGAAATCCGAGATAGTAGGTTCAATATTATTAGAAGTTGAGGATTCTCCAATCTCTCTTTTACCAAATTTAACATCAAGATCTAAAGATTCCGAATTTTTGGGACGCCTTCTAGGCAAAGTTGATTCATCATCACTCCCATAATCATCAAAATTCATATTGCAAAACATAGATCTAATCGAAGACGCATCAATAACTTTAAGATCCTCATCATTATTTTCATGTAATTTTTCTGGTTTAGCGGCCATCTTATTGACTAAGGTGGCTTGCTTGTCAGAAATTTTGGCTATAGCATTTTCAAGCCGGGTAATTTGAGCGGTAACACCATAGAATTCTTTATTCATATCATCAAGCTCTTTCTTCATAAACCCCAAAAAACTTTTTTGTTCCTTAAGCTCTTTTCTAAAGAAATTACTATGCTCAAATTGCAAATTCATAAAGCTTCTAATATTTGATTCAATCTCATCCATCCTTCTGAGAAGGTGTTCAGGACCCTTAGGCTCGGCCATAAGGTCAAACAAGCAAACAAGCACACAAAAGAAGGCAAGCGAAAAGAGAGGAGGAGATTGGGAAAGAGAGGACGAATAAAACGGCAAGGGTGAAGTGGGGGAGAGGAAAACGAGAGGCAAATAATGTAAATGCGAGGGAGATGAGTTTGTGATGGGTACATGGTATGTCTTGACTTGAGCAAAGACCTCCCCGACAACGGCGCCAGAAATCCTTCTTGCAACGTCTTGAGCTTGCGTTGGTTTTCCTCGAAGAGGAGAGGGTGATGCAGCAAAGCGTAGCGCAAGTATTTCCCTCAGTTTTGAGAACCAAGGTATCAATCTAGTAGGAGTGAGGGAGTTCCGGACTAGGGGGTGTCCGGATAGCCGAACTATCATCATCGGCCGGACTCCAAGACTTTGAAGATACAAGATTGAAGACTTCGTCCCATGTCCGGATGGGACTTTCCTTGGCGTGGAAGGCAAGCTTGGCGATACGGATATGTAGATCTCCTACCTTTGTAACCGACTCTGTGTAACCCTAGCCCTCTCTGGTGTCTATATAAACCGGATGGCTGTAGTCCATAGGACGAACAACAATCATACCATAGGCTAGCTTCTAGGGTTTAGCCTCCTTGATCTCGTGGTAGATCCACTCTTGTAACACACATCATCAATATTAATCAAGCAGGACGTAGGGTTTTAACTCCATCAAGAGGGCTCGAATCTGGGTAAAAAATCATGTCCCTCGTCTCCTGTTACCATCCGCCTAGACGCACAGTTCGGGACCCCCTACCCGAGACCCACCGGTTTTGACACCGACATTGGTGCTTTCATTGAGAGTTCCTCTGTGTCGTCACCGATAGGCTCGATGGCTTCTTCGACCATCATCAACGCCGCAGTCCAGGGTGAGACCTTTCTCCCTGGACAGATCTTCGTATTCGGCGGCTTTGCACTGCGGGGCAATTCGCTTGGCTAACTGGAGCAGATCGAAAGCTACACCCCTGGCCGTCAGGTCAGATTTGGAAGTTTGAACTTCACGGCTGACATCCGCGGGGACTTGATCCTCGATGGATTCGAGCCATAGCCGAGCGTGCCACACTGTCGCGGCAAGCATGATTTAGCTCTACAGCCGAACAGTATCTTGGAGGCCGCACTCGAAACCGCTCCGATCTTCAATTTGGAGCCAGCTCCGCAGATCAAGGACGGATGCCTAGACACCGCCTCGGGGGCTGCAATCTCTATGGTGATAGAGCCAAACACTGACTTTGTCCCTCATAAAGCTTGTGACTCCGAGGTGCCGGACTCCTCGCCGGACTCCGAACCTCCCGTGCCCGCCCCGATCGAATCCGATTGGGCGCCGATCATGGAGTTCACCGCAGTGGACATCTTTCAACACTCACCTTTCGGCGACATCTTGAGTTCGCTAAAATATCTCTCGTTATTAGGAGAGCCCTGGCCGGACTGCGGTCAGGACGGTTGGGATGCGGACGACGAAGAAATTCAAAGCCCACCCACCACCTACTTGGTAGCCGCTGTCGACGATTTAACCGACATGCTAGACTACGACTCCGGGGACATCGACGGTATGGACGACGATGCCGGAGACGACCAAGAACTAGCGCCTACTAGGCACTGGACAGCCACCTCATCATATGACATATACATGGTGGATATCCCAAAAGATGGGAATGGCGAAGGAACATAGGAGGATGACCCCTCCAAAAAGCAGCCAAAGCGTCGGCGTCAGCGGCGCCACTCTAGATCCCGCCACAGCAAGAATGAAGACTCCGGCACCGGAGACAATAATACACCGGATAGTGCCGAAGACAACCCACTCCAGCAAGATGCAGCGCAGGAGGACGGAGACGCCAGCCCTTATGAAGGAGCGGCAAAAGAAGAGGCAGAGGATTATACGCCTCCCTCCGGAGACGAAGCGAGCCTCAACGATGACGAATTCATCGTGCCTGAGGATCCCGTTGAACAAGAGCATTTTAAACGCAGGCTTATGGCCACGGCGAACAGCCTCAAGAAAAAGCAGCAACAGCTTAGAGTTGATCAGGATCTGCTAGCCGACAGATGGACTGAAGTCCTCGCGGCCGAAGAGCATGAGCTCGAACGCCCCTCCAAAAGATACCCTAAACGCAAGCTGCTCCCCTGATTAGAGGAGGAGGCTTACGAACCCGCATCACCAGGAGACAATACGGCTGACCGACCAACCCGTGGTCGCGATAGAGAGGCCTCTAGGCCCTTTACTAGACCCGTACCCCGGCATCGCTCGAAAAGCACACGGCCACAGGGGAACACTCCGGACTTGCGAGATATATTGGAGGATAAGGCAAGACAGTCAAGATCGATCTATGGATCGCGTGGGCGTCCCACGATACGTGACGACAACCGTCACGCCGGACGCAGTAAGTCCGGCCGGGCCGAACAAAATAGACCAAGCTCCCTTGAGCTCCGTCGTGATATCACCCAGTACAGAGGCGCCACACACCCACTATGCTTCACAGATGAAGTAATGGATCATCAAATCCCCGAAGGGTTTAAACCCGTCAATATTGAATCCTATGATGGCACAACAGACCCCGCGGTTTGGATCGAAGACTATCTCCTTCACATCCACATGGCCCGCGGTGACGATCTTCACGCCATCAAATACCTCCCCCTCAAGCTTAAAGGACCAGCCCGGCATTGGCTCAACAGCTTGCCAGCAGAGTCAATTGGGAGTTGGGAGGACCTGGAAGCCGCATTCCTCGATAACTTCCAGGGCACTTATGTGCGACCACCAGATGCTGATGACCTAAGCCCCATAATTCAGCAGCCAGACGAATCGGCCAGACAATTCTGGACACGGTTCTTAACCAAGAAAAACCAAATCGTCGACTGTCCGGATGCGGAGGCCCTCGCGGCCTTCAAGCATAACATCCGCGACGAGTGGCTTTTCCGGCACCTGGGACAGGAAAAGCCGAAATCCATGGCAGCCCTCACATCACTCATGACCCGCTTCTGCGCGGGTGAGGACAGCTGGCTAGCATGAAGCAACAATCTCCGCAAAAATTCTGGCAGTCCAGACTTCAAGGACCGAAATGGCAGGCCGCATTGTAACAAAAACAAACGCCACATTAACGGCGACCATATTGAGGATACGACAGTCAATGCTGGATTCAGAGGCTCTAAACCCGGTCAGCGGAAAAAGCCATTCAAAAGAACTACTCCGGGTCCGTCCAATTTGGACCGAAAACTCGACCGCTTGTGCCAGATACACGGTACCCCCAAAAAGCCAGCTAACCACTCCAACAGGCACTATTGGGTATTCAAGCAGGCAGGCAAGTCAATTGCCGAAAACAATGACAAGGGGCTGCATAGTGATGACGAGGACGAGACCCAACCGCCGAAAAATAGAGGACAGAAGGGTTTCCCCCCACAGCTGCAGATGGTGAACATGATATACGCAACGCACATACCCAAAAGGGAGCGGAAGCATGCACTCAGGGATGTCTATGCGATGGAGCCAGTTGCCCCGAAGTTCAATCCATGGTCCTCTTGCCCGATCACTTTTGACCGAAGGGACCACCCCACCAGCATCCGCCACGGCGAATTCGCCGCACTGGTCTTAGACCCAATCATCGATGGATTTCACCTAACCAGAGTCCCGATGGACGGCGGTAGCAGCCTGAACCTGCATTACCAGGATACAATGCGCAAAATGGGCATAGACCCCTCAAGGATTAAACCTACCAAAACGACCTTTAAAGGCGTCATACCAGGTGTAGAAGCCAATTGTACAGGCTCAATTACACTGGAAGTGGTCTTCGGATCCCCGGATAACTTCCGAAGCGAGGAGTTAATCTTCGACATAGTCCCGTTCCGCAGCGGCTATCATGCCTTGCTCGGACGTATCGCGTTTGCAAAGTTCAACGCGGTGCCGCACCACGCATACCTCAAGCTCAAGATGCCAGGCCCTCGAGGAGTCATCAGGGTCAACAGAAACACTGAACGTTCTCTCCGCACGGAGGAACATACAGCGGCTCTCGCGGCAGAAGTGCAATGCAGCCTCTTAAGGCAATTCCCGAGTCCGACCGTTAAGTGGCCGGACACAGCTAAGCGCGCCCGGAGTAACTTACAACAAGACCACCTGGCACGTTCCGAGCACGCGTAGCAGTGCGGCCCCAACCCCAGCTCATGCGAAACGTCAAAGCAGGTCCTTCGCATACACCATTACGCTCTGAAGATACCATGGGCATGGGGAGAGGGGCATGACCATGATAAACCCAGACTGCGGGTCAACCACACCAGGGGCTCTCAAGTGTGTCGTTCTTTTTTCTTTTCTTTTTACCTTTTATTTTTTACCCACAGGACTCCGTTTTTCAGAGGCTCTGTCCGGCAGTAGACCTGCCGAACTCACGATGCAACAGCCAGGGAAGGATAAAGGCTACAACGAATATACAGGTGGTCTCCATTACGAGCATTTTCTTACACCAATCTGCAGCCTACCCCTGGAGGGGGACATGTTTAACAGTCCCATCCCTTTCTTATTGCACTATTTGTATCGTTCTACATTCGTAGCAGCACTTATTGAATAAAACAATGCAGCACCTTTTTGCTTATAATTGCATTTCTTTTTCATAAATATGTTCATTCACGGCATGTTGCATCCGTACACTTTGGTACGGCTAATATACACCAAGGGCTTATGTTCCCCGCATCATGGTGTGATGAGTCCGAACACTTTCACAAGTGCGGCACCCCGAACTTATAGCACTATATGCATCGGCTCCGAATCATGTCTTGGGTCAATAGTTGGGTTTGCCCGGCTCCCATGTTTTGGTACCTTACGTTCCGTTATATCGGCTAAGGTAGCACTGGGAGAACCACTGCGATTGCGCCCCAGTTGAGCTGGGTTAACGCCTCAGTGGAGAAAGCTAAAACTGACCGTCATGATGAGGCGAGAGCCGGTCGCTGTTCTAGAGGTTTTTTGCGAGTCCTTAAAGACTTATGCCGCTTAGAGCGAGGAGCCAGATACTGTCCGGCCAAGGCGTGGATAGCGCCCCAAATTCGGCCTTCCAAAGACTAGGGGCTTCGCCGAAATTTAAAATTATAGAATTCTATGGCTAAGTGAGAGTGTTCAAGCATTATAAGTCCAGTTGCCTTGTTCGCTGTGTTGAGCGCCTCCCTAGATGGACCCAAAAATGGGAACAAGAGCGCTCGAGTTTATCCCGAACACCCCAGCACTCGTAGCATGGGGGCTGAAGCCGACGACTTGCCATCTCTCAGATTTGATAAACAGCCGCACAGAAGGTAATATTTTAAATTAACAAGCGTTGCTTAGCGCATATGAACCAAGTTTTCAGCGCACAGGATAACAAAATGCGAGTCTACTCAAATATTACATCTTTGGAGCACTCACCCGCAATAGTGCGGGCGCCCTTCAGCACACTCTTATAATACATCTCGGGCGTGCGGTGCTCCTTGCCCTCTGGTGGCGGGTCCGTCACAAGCTTCTGGGCATCCATCTTGCCCCAGTGCACCTTTGCGCGGGCAAGGGCCCGGCGGGCACCCTCAATACAAGCGGAATGCTTGATGACTTCAACCCACGGGCATGCATCCACCAGCCGCCGCACTAGGCCGAAGTAGCTCCCAGGCATGGCCTCCTTAGGCCACAGCCGAACTATGAGGCCCTTCATGGCCTGTTCGGCCGCCTTGTGGAGCTCGACCACCTGCTTCAGCTGGTCGCTAAGGGGCACCGGATGTCCGGCCTCACCATACTGAGACCAGAAGACCTTCCCCGTCGAGCTCCCCTCCTCGGCCCGGTAGAATGTGGTAGCATCGGACATGCTGTGAGGAAGATCTGCGAACGCTCCTGGAGAGTTCCGAATTCGGGTAAGCAACAGGTAATTAACACTCACATGCTTACTTTGCATGAAACACGCCTTACCCGCTGCTATTTTCTTCACCGCCTCAATCTCCTGGAGGGCCTTGTAGGCTTCGGCCTTAGCGGCTTTGGCACTCTCAAGAGCCGTTGCAAGCTCAGACTCTCGAGTCTTCGAGTCACGCTCCAAGCTCTCATGTTTTTTCATGAGATCCTGGAGCTCTTGTTGTACCTCCGCCACCCGCGCCTCCTGCTTCTCTTGCTCGGTGCGCTCCGTGGCCGCATTGCGTTCGGCCGCAGCCACCGCCTCCTTCAGGGTCGCCACCTCGTTCGTGGCCCCTGCAATACCCACGTTATCCTTGTCATTTTTCTTGCAACCAAATCTTTTCTGTAAGGTACAATTTTCATAAGGTATTACTCACCTTGTTTTTCCTCGAGCTGCTTCTTGGCATGGCTGAGCTCGTTCTCGGACCGCTCGAGGTTTTCCTTCAAAGCATTGACCTCCATAGTCAGTGCGGCGGAGGTCAGCAGCATAGCCTGCAATCCCATATTGACATATTTTTATGACTCCTGCGTTTATCTTTCTAAAGATCCTAAGTCCGGCTTTTCCTTCTGAACACCGAACCGGGCATCAGGGGCTACTGTCTATGCGGTACCATTTTACATATATTGAAATTCTTACCTCAAAGCCTGTTAGAAGGCTGCTGCAGGCTTCGGTCAGCCCGCTCTTGGCGAGCTGAACCTTCTGAATCACCGCACTCATAACAGTGCGGTGTTCCTCTTCGATGGAGGCGCCGTTGAGCACCTCCAGCAAATTATCCGGCACCTCCGGTTGGACGGAGGCAGCCGACGTCGCGGTCTTGCCCTTCTTACGAAGGGGTCGCCCGCCAGACTCCGGAGCCACTGTGGCCTCCGGGGCTAAGTCCGGTGCAAAGTCCGGGAGGTTGTCCTGTGACACCTCTGGGGCCTCCTCCTCCTGGTAGGTCCCTTCCTGGGATCCCACCTCGGCGTCGTCCGCGGCATGGGGGTGGAGGCAGTCGGAAGGGAATCCATATCCGACGCACCCAAGGACCCGCTCGACGAAACGGGAAGATCATCCTTGGGCGGACTGCAGGGTTGTATGCGGCATTAGAAAGACATTATGTGGCGAAAAGAAAAAACCTTGAAGTTATTCGGGAGTCTGGATACTTACGATCTCGCCAGGGGCTTGGCCCTTGGAGGCCAGTCCTCGTCGTCGTCACTGGCGTTGGCGGAGCGGTCCGGGGGAAGAGTTTTTCCCTTCTTGGACCCTTCGGCCTCCCTTGTTGGGGAGGCCTTCCTTTTCTTCCCTCCCCCCGCTGGGGGAGAGGCTTTCTTCTTATCCTCCTCACCTTGGTGGGAGGAGTCGGCCTCGGATTCATCATCCGATAGCACCTGAAAACGGGAACTCTTCCGAGTCCCAGTGGCCTTCTTCTTGGCCTTCTTCTCCGGCACCACGTGGGGTGCCGGAGCCAGCAGCCCCGTTAGGCGGGCATCCGCTGGGTCCTCTGGCTATGGGGCCGGACAAATAGTCCGTTCGGCCTTCGCTAGCCAGTCCTGTCAAAGGTAAAGGGAGTTTAGATCCCGCATAGAGTCAAACTATGGAAAACAAGTGGCAAAATCACTTACCTCGTTAGCCGGACGCTGCGAGCGGAATCCGCGATCTTTGGTAGCGGATGCGGGAGCTTCGGCGCCCTTGAACAGCACCTTCCAGACATCTTCCTACATAGTGTCGAAGAGCCCGCTCAGGGTCTGGTGCTGCGCCGGATCGAACTCCCACATGTTGAATCCCCGTCATTGGCACGGGAGAATCCGGCGGATGAGCATGACCTGGACTACGTTGACAAGCTTGAGCTTCTTGTCCACCAGCTTCTGGATACAGGCTTGGAGTCTAGTCAGCTCCTCCGAATTCCCCCAGATCAGGCCACTCTCTTTCCAGGAGGTGAGCCGTGTAGGGATGCCGGATCTGAATTTGGGGGCCGCTGCCCAATCGGCGTCACGTGGCTCGGTGATGTAGAACCACCCCGATTGCCACCCCTTGATGGTTTCCACGAAAGTGCCCTCCAGCCACGTAACATGGGACATCCTGCCCACCATGGCGCCTCCGCACTCCGCTTGGCTGCCCTTCACAACCTTCGGCTTGACACTGAAGGTCTTGAGCCACAAGCCGAAGTGGGGCTGGATGCAGAGGAAGGCCTCACACACGACGATAAACGTCGAGATGTTGAGGATGAAATTCGGGGCCAGATCATGGAAATCCAGGCCGTAGTAGAACATGAGCCCCCGGACGAAGGGATGAAGTGGGAAGCCCAGTCCGCGGAGGAAATGGGGAAGAAACACTACCCTCTCATGGGACCTGGGGGTGGGGATGAGCTCTCCCTCTTCGGGGAGCCGGTGCGCGATGTCGCTGGACAAGTATCCGGCGTCGCACAGCTTCTGGATCTGCCCCTCCGTGACGGAGGAGGCCATCCACTTGCCTCCCGCTCCGGACATAGTTGGAGAAGGTTGAGGTGAGAAGTGCGGACTTGGGCGCTGGAGCTCGAATTCGCGGAGATGGATAAGCCAAGGAGGAAGAAGGCGCAGGTAAAAGGGTTGGATCTTTATCCCCTTATATGGGCAGACAGAAACACGCGTCCCCACCGGCCCTGTAAAACTTGCTTATCTCCCAAGCGTCACAATCAATGGCGTGGTTGGGTTACCCACGTCCGTATTGATGGGAATCCCGGAATAAGGGGAACACGATTTTTGTTTCGACAAGACGTGCCAAGGAAACCGCTTCGCTAAACGCGCTGAGGTGGAACAATAAAAACAATTTGAGTAAAGGCTTGGAAGTGGTGTGACATCACGCCACAGAATACGTCAGCAGATTGATCTTGTGTAATATTATTCTCTCTACGGTGGTACGTGGAATTTATTTTTGCAGAGCCGGACACTAACCTGGTGTTCATGATCTTCTATAAATTATTCAGAGGAGGAACCCGCCTTGCAATGCCGAAGACAATACGCGCGCCGGACTCGTCGTCATTGAAGCCTGGTTCAGGGGCTACTGAGGGAGTTCCGGACTAGGGGGTATCCGGATAGCCGAACTATCATCATCGGCCGGACTCCAAGACTATGAAGATACAAGATTGAAGACTTCGTCCCGTGTCCGGATGGGAATTTCCTTGGCGTGGAAGGCAAGCTTGGCGATACGGATATGTAGATCTCCTACCTTTGTAACCGACTCTGTGTAACCCTAGCCCTCTCCGCTGTCTATATAAAACGGATGGCTGTAGTCCATAGGACGAACAACAATCATACCATAGGCTAGCTTCTAGGGTTTAGCCTCCTTGATCTCGTGGTAGATCCACTCTTGTAACACACATCATCAATATTAATCAAGCAGGACGTAGGGTTTTACCTCCATCAAGAGGGCCCGAACCTGGGTAAAACATCGTGTCCCTCATCTCCTGTTACCATCCGCCTAGACGCACAGTTCGGGACCCCCTACCCGAGATCCGCCGGTTTTTACACCAACAAGGAGGCTCCTCAAAAGTCCCACGCACCTACACAAACAAACTGAGAACTCGCAACCAACGCAATAAAGGGGTTGTCAATCCCTTCACGGCCACTTACGAAAGTGAGATCTAATAAAGATAGGAATATATTTTTGGTATTTTATAAGATAGACGCAAAAAGTAAAGATGCAAATAAAGATAGATTGAAAGCAAATATGATAAGAGATAGACCCGGGGGCCATAGGTTTCACTAGAGGCTTCTCTCGAGATAGCATAAGTGTTACGGTGGTTGAACAAATTACTGTCAAGAAATGGATAGAAAAGTGCATAGTTATGAGATTATCTAGGCATGATCATGTATATAGGCATCACGTCCATAACAAGTAGACTGACTCCTGCCTGCATCTACTACTATTACTCCACACATCGACCGACTCCTGCCTGCATCTAGAGTATTAAGTTCATAAGAACAGAGTAACGCCTTAAGCAAGATGACATGATGTAGAGGGATAAACACATGCAATATGATATAAACCCCATCTTGTTATCCTCGATGGCAACAATACAATACGTGTCTTGCAACCCTTTCTGTCACTGGGTAAGAACACCGCAAGATTGAACCCAAAGCTAACACTTCTCCCATGGCAAGAATGATCGATCTAGTAGTCCAAACCAAACTAATAATTGGAAGGGACTTAGAAAGATAACTCAATCATACATAAAAGAATTTAGAGAAGATTCAAATATTATTCATAGATAAACTTGATCATAAGCCCACAATTCATCAGATCTCGACAAACACACCGCAAAAATAGATTACATCGAATAGATCTCCACAAGAGAGGGGGAGAACATTGTATTGAGATCCAAAAAGAGAGAAGAAGCCATCTAGCTAATAACTATGGACCCGTAGGTCTGTGGTAAACTACTCACAACTCATCGGAGGGGCAAGGGTGTTGATGTAGAAGCCCTCCATGGCCGATTCCCCCTCCGGCAGAGTGTCGGCGAAGGCTCCAAGATGAGATCTCGCGGATACAGAAGGTTACGGCGGTGGAAATTGTGTTTCGTGGTGCTCCTGGATGTTTTCGGGGTCCGTAGGTATATATAGGAGGAAGAAGTACGTCGGTGGACGCCCGAGAGGCCCACGAGACAGGGGGGCGCCCTACAGGGGGGTACCCTCCTATCTCGTGGAGGCTCCGGTTATTTCTTGACTTGCACTCCAAGCTCTCCGGATCAGATATGTTCCAAAAATCACGCTCCCGAAGGTTTCATTCCATTTGGACTCCGTTTGATATTCCTTTTCTTCGAAATACTGAAATAGGGAAAAAAAACAACAATATGGGGTGGGCCTCCGGTTAGTAGGTTAGTCCCAAAAATGATAATAATGTATAAAATGAAGCCCATAAACATCCAAATAGGTAATATAATAGCATGGAACAATAAAAAATTATAGATATGTTGGAGACGTATCACTTCTCAAGTCTACATGATCATATTTACAAAGTCCCTGCTCATTATTTCATAAATGGCCCAGCACTTGGGGGCTACAAGTGATATGATTATAATGGAGGTACATTTTCAAGTTTGATGTTAGCGACAATTAGAACCCGGTGCTATCAATATTTACAAACTGGATATTTTGGCAATGATAAATCAGCAAGTTCTACATCTTCAAGCTGGCTAAAAACCAGATGAGTATTTCATGACCAATGTTTTGATTTTGAAGTTGGCCTTAGGGCTGCAAGAAAAGCTCGAGGCTCATGATCCGCTCGAGATCGACTTGTTTTTTGACTCGACTCGAGATCGACTCGAAAAAAAACAAGCTGAGTTTGAACACTTTATGTAGCTCGACTGAGAAACGAGCCAATCTTGAGCCAATGTTGGCTCGCTAGATTTTAGCTCGATAGCTCGACAGAATATCATTATGTTAAATGATCATGCCATATATTAAATGGAAATAAGATAATTTATTACCATATATGTTGTCCATAATTTGTCTCCATTTTATTTACCAACAAACATGGAAACTTAATTAAGTGCAAAGAAGATTTAGGCCTAATTATGGCACGTGGTCGAGTATGTGTTAAATATCCTATATTTTTGGCAAAGGTTCCCAACATATTCACCTTAATTTTTTTTTCATGCATAGATTTATAATTTTACCATCTCATTTAGCTCAAAACTAGCTCGAAACCGACTACAGATCGTTACAAGCTGAACACGAGTCATGTTCTACAGCTCGATCATGAGCTTCACTCAGTTTGAGCTCGCTCGAATTTTCATATGAGTTGAGCTGAGCCAACTCCAACTCGCTCGAGATCGACTCGTTTGCAGCCCTAGTTGGCCTATTGACCCAGATTTTCTAGAAGAAGGAAATACCAAGGAGTTAAGGATGATCAGGTGCCAGCTTACAAGAGTTCTTAACCTGGAGCATAATCTATCAAAATTGTTCTTGTGTTTGTTTTATAGGATCAGTTTAACATGGATGAATCCAAATTAAACTGGGGGCTAATGTCGGGGATATACCCCGCGGTGTGACCCGGCCGGAGATATGACCCGGCTGGGACTTGTGTTTCATTGGTGACCCGACAGATTATAAGTCGGCAAACACAGTTAAGCATTGTAAGCCGGCAGACACAGTTAAGCATTGTAAGCCGGCAGACACAGTTAAGCATTGTAAGCCGGCGGACATAGTTAAGCATTGTAAGCCGGCGGACACAGTTAAGCATTGTAAGCCGGCAGACAATTAAGCCAACAAATAGTTAAGCCAGACAGTTAGGCCAGACAGTTAAGCCAGACAGTTAAGCCAAATGGTAAGCCAGATTGTAAGTCAGATTGTAAGCCAGATTGTAAGCTGGCTTACATTAAGAAGCCCAAGACATTAAGAAGCCCATGGTAAGATGTCAAAATAGGTTAAGTCCTAATCCGAGTTTGACTCTACATGTAACCCACCCCTTCAACTTATATAAGGAGGGGCAGGGCACCCCAAGAGAGGGGAGGAAGAAAATAATCGTTAAGGCTAGACACAACTAGAGGAGAGTCAGGTTTATGACGTCTCCCTCATGGGCATAATGAGACCTAGCCACAAACAGCATGTAGGGCTATTACCGGATGATGTCTCCCGGGGCCCGAAGCTATCTAAATCATTTTCTTGTGTGTTGCGTCTCTCGTCCTGATCAACCCCTCTCAAGCTACCACATAGATGCATTGGCCTCACGACTAAGTCCTCACACTAGGACATCTGCCGTGACGTTTCCACGACACCGAGCCCATGCCAAGACAAAATTTTTGAAGAGTAACCTGGAAAGCAAGCTTTTCACACCCCTTAGCTCATCTGGATCCTCACTTTCTTTTGAAGCAACAGTAGCACGAGAGCCGGTGACAGACTCGGACCAGCAGGGATGAAGAACTATCCTCCGGCTTACTGAATACTCCGAGGAAGCGTCGAAATGAGGTCACCCCCAACTTAAACTCTTTTTATCCTTTGGCGGGTCTCATCCACCAACCACTTAATTCTTCCGACTCAAATTATCAGGAAACATCTCCTTCTTGTTTCGGCGACTCAATTCAATCTCATCTGCCGGCTTTCAAGACTGCTCCCGGGTAATAACAATTATTTATTTTCTCATTATGCTTCTTGATACTTATACTGACCTCTTATGACTTTATGCAGTGGAAAAGCCAAGCCCAGTAAGAAGGCAAGGGTGAATAAGCCAGTCAAAAACCCAAAAGTTAGTGCACCGGAGCAACAAACGACAGCACCTGAAGAGTCTATTCCTCCACCATCAGAGTCGATTCTCAATGAGCCGCCAGTAACTTCTGACCCTCCTATGGAGGAAGCCGGTGACGATCCTTTGAATCCTGAAACATCTAGTCTAGTGAAGACGGCTGACAGTCATGATGATGATGTGGTGATCACCGACACCGGCTTTAGAGAGCCAGGAAGGCCTACTGTTTTAGCCAAGCACTCTGCCAAGGAGGAGCACATTGAACGATGCAAAGTAAAATTTGATATTGCTGACTTCTCCCAGTTAAGCATTGGTGAAGTACATTCTGGCTATTCAGTCAAGTATACAACAGCCGTGGCCTTGAAATTGAAATGGTGAAGCAAATGCACCAAAAATTTGAGGTATGAACTCTTCTTTCATTGAGTTATGCACATCCTGCCAGCCCCCAAGTCTACTGTTTATGATGCATATGATGTAGACTTAGATTGACTATGATCAAAATAATATCCTTTGATAGAATCCTTTAAAAATCCGGCTTAAAGCATCTAGCTTAAAGCATAGTTGCAATAGTTAACACTGAATCCATAGCCCCCAAGGGCCGGCTTAATTAGCATGAATGAGTTGGTTCTTTATCTTCTTGTACAGAAGATAATACTTATGTGTGCAGTTATCATGAGCCGGCTATGGCCGGTTGTAGCACCAAGGGGTCGTCATAAAATTGCAACAAGACAAGCAATATGCATTAGTCCCCAAGTGCCAAGTTCTCTTGCTCGCAAAGTGCTTGGGACTTATTCACATAAGCCGCCACATAAATAGAGCTTTCGGCAGAAGATATGTCTCCAACGTATCTATAATTTTTGATTGTTCCATGCTATTATATTATATGTTTTCGATGTTTAATGGGCTTTATTATACACTTTTATATTATTTTTTGGACTAACCTATTAACCGGAGGCCCAGTCCAAATTGTTGTTTTTTTGCCTATTTCAGTGTTTCGCAGAAAAGGAATATCAAACGGAGTCCAAACGGAAAGAAACCTTCGGGAGAGTTATTTTTGGAACAAACGCAATCCAAGAGACTTGGAGTGGATGTCAAGAAAAAAACGAGGAGGCCACGAGGCAGGAGGGTGCGCCCAGGGGGTAGGCGCGCCCCCACCCTCGTGGGCCCCTCGTGGCTCCCCTGACCGACTTCTTTCGCCTATATATACTCATATACCATGAAAACATCTAGGAGCACCACGAAAACCTATTTCCACCGCCGCAACCTTCTGTACCTGTGAGATCCCATCTTGGGGCCTTTTTCGACGCTCCACCAGAGGGGGAAACGATCATGGAGGGCTTATACATCAACACCATAGCCTCTCTGATGAAGTGTGAGTAGTTTACCTCAGACCTTCGGGTCCATAGTTATTAGCTAGATGGCTTCTTCTCTCTCTTTGGATCTCAATACAAAGTTCTCCTCGATCTTCTTGGATATCTACTCGATGTAACTCTTTTTGCGGTGTGTTTGCCGAGATCCGATGAATTGTGGGTTTATGATCAAGATTATCTAAGAACAATATTTGAATCTCCTCTGAATTCTTTTATGTATGATTTTTTATCTTTGAAAGTCTCTTCGAATTATCAGTTTGGTTTGGCCTACTAGATTGATCTTTCTTGCAATGGAGAAGTGCTTAGCTTTGGGTTCAATCTTGCGGTGTCCTTTCCTAGTGACTGCAGGGGCAGCAAGGCACATATTGTATTGTTGCCATCGAGGATAAAAAGATGGGGTTTATATCATATTGCTTGAGTTTATCCCTCTACATCATGTCATCTTGCATAATGCGTTACTCTGTTCTTATGAACTTAATACTCTAGATGCATGCCGGATAGCGGTCGATGTGTGGAGTAATAGTAGTAGATGCAGAATCGTTTCGATCTACTTGTCGCGGGAGTGATGCCTATATACATGATCATGCCTAGATATTCTCATAACTATGCACTTTTCTATCAATCGCTCGACAGTAATTTGTTCACCCACCGTAATGCTTATGCTATCTTGAGAGAAGCCACTAGTGAAACCTATGGCCCCCGGGTCTATTTTCCATCATATAAGTTGCCGATCTATTTTATTTTGCAATCTTTACTTTCCAATCTATATCATAAAAATACCAAAAATATTTATCTTATTATCTCTATCAGATCTCAGTTTTGCAAGTGGCTGTGAAGGGATTGACAACCCCTTTATCGCGTTGGTTGCAAGGTTATTATTTGTTTGTGCAGGTAAGAGGGATTTCCGTGTAGCCTCCTACTGGATTGATACGTTGGTTCTCAAGAACTGAGGGAAATACTTACGCTACTTTGCTGCATCACCCTTCCCTCTTCAAGGGAAAACCAACGCATTATCAAGAGGTAGCAAGAAGGATTTCTAGCACCGTTGCCGGGGAGTCTACGCACAAGTCAAGACATACCAAGTACCCATCACAAACTCTTATCCCTCGCATTACATTATTTGCCATTTGCCTCTCGTGTTCCTCTCCCCCACTTCACCCTTGCCGTTTATTCACCCCCTCTTTCTCGTTTGCCTCTTTTTCGCTTGCCTCTTGTGTGCTTGTGTGTTGGATTGTTTGTCACAATGGCTCAAGATAATACTAAATTGTGTGATTTTTCCAGTACCAAAAACAATGATTTTCTTAGCACTCCGATTGCCCCTCTTACCAATGCTGAATCTTGTGAAATTAATGCTGCTTTGTTGAATCTTGTCATGAAAGATTAATTCTTTGGCCTTCCCAGTGAAGATGCCGCTACTCATCTAAACAACTTTGTTGATCTGTGTGATACGGAAAAGAAGAAAGATGTGGATAATGATATTGTTAAATTGAAGGTATTTCCTTTTTTGCTTAGAGGTCATGCTAAAACTCGGTTTTCGTCTTTGCCTAAAAATAGTATTGATTCATGGAATAAGTGCAAAGATGCTTTTATCTCTAAGTATTTCCCTCCTGCTAAGATAATCTCTCTTAGAAATGATATTATGAATTTTAAGCAACTTGATCATGAACATGTTGCACAATCTTGGGAAAGGATGAAATTAATGATTCGCAATTGCCCTACACAAGGATTGAATTTATGGATGATCATACAAATTTTTTATGGCGGATTGAAATTTGCTTCTAGAAATCTTTTAGATTCGGCCGCGGGAGGCACTTTTATGGAAATCACTTCAGGAGAAGCTACTAAACTCCTATATAATATTGTGGTTAATTATTCTCAATGGCACACTGAATGATCTACTAGTAAAAAGGTTCATGCGATAGAAGAGATTAATGTCTTGAGTGGAAAGATTGATGAACTTATGAAATTTTTTGCTGATAAGAGTGCTCCTATTGATCCTAATGATATGCGTTTGTCTACTTTGATTGAGAATAATAATCAATCTATGGATGTGAATTTTGTTGGTAGGAACAATTTTGGAAACAATGCTTATAGAGGAAACTTTAATCCTAGGTCGTCCCCTAGTAATTCCTCTAATAATTATGGTAATTCCTACAACAACTCTTATGTAAATTTTAATATGTTGCCCTCTGATTTTGAGATTAGTGTTAAAGAGTTTATGATTTCTCAAAAGAATTTCAATGCTTTGCTAGAAGAAAAATTTCCTAAGATTGATGAGTTGGTTAGGAACATGGATAAAATTTCTCTTGATGTTGATTCTTTGAAACTTAGATCCATTCCACCTAAGCATGATATTAATGAGTCTCTCAAATCTATGAGAATTTCCATTGATGAGTGCAAGGAAAGAACCGCTAGGATGCGTGCTAAGAAAGATTGCTTTGTAAAAGCGTGCTCTTCTAGTTTTCATGATAATAGGGATGAAGATCTAAAAGTGATTGATGTTTCTCCTATTAAATCTTTGTTTTGCAATATGAATCTTGATAATGATGGGACTGGAGATGAGTCAATTTTTGTTAAAAGGCGTCCCAATGATTCGGAGTTTTTAGATCTTGATGCAAAGTTTGGTAAAAGTGGGATTGAAGAGGTCAAAACTTTACATAACAATGAACCCACTATTTTGGATTTCAAGGAATTTAATTATGATAATTGTTCTTTAATAGATTGTATTTCCTTGTTGCAATCCGTGTTAAATTCTCCTCATGCTTATAGTCAAAATAAAGCCTTTACTAAACATATTGTTGATGCTTTAATGCAATCTTATGAAGAAAAACTTGAATTAGAAGTTTATATCCCTAGAAAACTTTATGATGAGTGGGAAACTACTATTAAAATTAGAATTAAAGATCATGAATGCTATGCTTTGTGTGATTTGGGTGCTAGTGTTTCCACGATTCCAAAAACTTTGTGTGATGTGTTAGGTTTCCGTGAATTTGATGATTTCTCTTTAAACTTGCACCTTGCGGATTCCACCATTAAGAAACCTATGGGAAGGATTAATGATGTTCTTATTATTGCAAATAGGAAGTATGTGCCCATAGATTTTATTGTTCTTGATATAGATTGCAATCCTTCATGTCCTATTATTCTTGGTAGACCTTTCCTTAGAACGATTGGTGCAATTATTGATATGAAAGAAGGAAATATTACATTCCAATTTCCATTAAGGAAAGGCATGGAACAATTTACTAGAAAGAACATAAAATTACCTTATGAATGTATTATGAGATCCACCTATGAATTGAATACCAAAGATGGCAATACTTAGATCTATTCTCGCTTTTATGCCTAGCTAGGGGCGTTAACCGATAACACTTGTTGGGAGGCAACCCAATTTTATTTTTGTTCTTTGCTTTTTGTTCCTTTTTAGTAAAAAATAATTTATCTAGCCTCTGATTAGATGTGATTTATGTTTTAGTTAGTGTTTGTGCCAAGTAAAACCTATAGGATAACCTACTGTGATAGTTAATTTGATCTTGCTAAAAAACAGAAACTTTTGCATGCACGAGAATAATTTTCATAAATCGCAAAAACATGCTTTTCAGTTGATTCTTTTTGCATAAGATTAATAAAAAAATCGTCTAGAACTTCCTAGTTTGGTAGAATTTGTGGGATTCGAGAAGTATTCGTAAGTTACAAATTACTACCGACTGTTCTATTTTTGACAGATTCCATTTTTCGTGTGTTGTTTGCTTATTTTGATGAATCTATGGCTAGTATCGTGGGGTATGAACCATAGAGAAGTTGGAATACAGTAGGTTTAACAGCAATATAAATAAAGAATTGAGTTAATTACAGTACCTTAAGGTGGTGGTTTGTTTTATCTCGCTAATGGAGCTCATGAGATTTTCTGTTGAGTTTTGTGTTGTGAAGTTCCAAGTTTTTGGGTAAAGATGTGATGGATTATGGAATAAGGAGTGGCAATAGCCTAAGCTTGGGGATGCCCAAGGCACCCCAACGTAAAATTCAAGGGAAACCAAAAGCCTAAGCTTGGGGATGCCCCGGAAGGCATCCCCTCTTTCGTCTTCGTCCATCGGTAACTTTACTTGATGCTATATTTTTATTCACCACATGCTATGTGTTTTGCTTGGAGCGTATTGTATGATATGAGTCTTTTCTTTTTAGTTTACCACAATCATCATTTCTGTACACACCTTTTGGGACAGACACACATGAATTAGAATTTATTAGAATACTCTATGTGCTTCACTTATCTTTTGAGCTAGATAATTTTGCTCTAGTACTTCACTTATATCTTTTTAGAGCACGGCGGTGGTTTTATAGAAATTATTGATCTCTCATGCTTTACTTATATTATTTTGAGAGTCCTTTAGAATAGCATGGTAATTTGCTTTGGTTAAAATTTTAGTCCTAAAATAATGAGCATCCAAGATAATTATAATAAAAACTATCATATAAAGTGCATTGAATACTATGAGAAGTTTGATACTTGATGATTGTTTTGAGATATGAGGATGGTAATATTAGAGTCATTCTAGTTGAGTAGTTGTGAATTTGAGGAATACTTGTGTTAAAAGTTTGTGATTCCCGTAGCATGCACGTATGGTGAACCGTTATGTGATGAAGTTGGTGCATGATTTATTTATTGATTGTCTTCCTTATGTGTGGAGGTCAGGATCACGCGATGGTTAACTCCTACCAACCCTTACCCTAGGAGCATGTGTGTAGTACTTTGTTTTGATAACTTGTAGATTTTTGCAATAAGTATGTGAGTTCTTCATGACTAATGTTGAGCCCATGGATTATACGCACTCTCACCCTTCCACCATTGCTAGCCTCTCTTGTGTCGTCCAACTTTCGTCGGTATCATACACCCACCATATACCTTCCTCAAAAGAGCCACCATACCTATCTATTATGGCATTTCCATAGCCATTCTGAGATATATTGCCATGCAAATTTCCACTGTTACGTTTATTATGACTCGCTTCACCATTGTCATATTGCTTTGCATGATCATGTAGTTGACATCGTATTTGTGGCAAAGCCACCATTCATAATTCTTTCATACATGTCACTCTTGATTCATTGCATATCTCGGTACACCGCCGGAGGCATCCACATAGAGTCATGTTTTGCTCTAAGATTCTTGAGTTGTAAGTAGATAAAAGTGTGACGATCTTCATTATTAGAGCATTATCCCATGTGAGGAAAGGATGATGGAAGCAATGAGATACGTCCATTTTGCATCATGCTTTTATATCAATATTTATTGCATTATGGGCTGTTATTACACATTATATCTCAATACTTATGGCTATTCTCTCTTATTTCACAAGGTTTACCATGAAGAGGGGGAATGTCGGCAGCTGGAATTCTGGCTGGAAAAGGAGCAAACGTTGGAAACCTATTCTGCACAACTCCAAAAGACCTGAGACTCCACGAAACAACCTTTTGGATTTATTAAGGAATTATGAGCAAAAGAAATAGGCCAGGGGGCCCACACCCTGTCCAGGAGACAGGGGCGCGCCCCTATCTCCTGGGCCCCCTGGTAGGCCTCTGGCGTCCATCTTCTGCTATATGAAGGGTTTTGTCCTGGAAAAAATTCGTGGGCAAGCTTACGAGACGAAACTCAGCCGCCACGAGGAGGAACCTTGGTGGAATCAATCTAGGGCTCTAGCGGAGCTGTTCTGCCGGGGACACTTCCCTCCGGGAGGGGGAAATCATCACCAACGTCATCACCAACGATCCCCTCATCGGGAGGGGATCAATCTCCATCAACATCTTCACCAGCACCATCTCATCTAAAAACCCTAGTTCATCTCTTGTATCCAATCTTGTATCAAAACCACAAATTGGTACCTGTGGGTTGCTAGTAGTGTTGATTACTCCTTGTAGTTGATACTAATTGGTTTACTTGGTGGAAGATCATATGTTCAGATCCTTCATGCATATTATTAAACCTCTGATTATGAACATGAATATGCTTTGTGAGTCGTTAGGTTTGTTCCTGAGGACATGGGTGACGTCTTGCTATTAGTAGTCATGTGAATTTGGTATTCGTTCGATATTTTGATGAGATGTATGTTGTCTCTCCTCTAGTGGTGTTATGTGAACATCGACTACATGACACTTCACCATTATTTGGTCCTAGAGGAAGGCATAGGGAAATAATAAGTAGATGATGGGTTGCTAGAGTGACAGAAGCTTAAACCCTAGTTTATGCGTTGCTTCGTTAGGGGTTGATATGGACCCATATGTTTAATGTTGTGGTTAGGTTTACCTTAATACTCCTTTTTGTAGTTGTGGATGCTTGCAATAGGGGTTAATCATAAGTGGTATGCTTGTCCATGTTAGGGCAGTACCCAAGTCCCAGTCAACCCACATATCAAATTATCAAAGTACTGAACGCGAATCTTATGAATGTGATGAAACCAGCTTGACAATAATTCCCAATGTGTCCTCGGGAGCTCCTTCCTCATTATTAGAATTTGTCCATGCTTATCCTTTGCTACATAAAGGATTCGGCCACCTTGCTGCACTTTATTACTTTATTTACTTTTTGCTTGTTACTATTTATCTTATCACAAAACTATCTATCACCTACTATTTCAGTGCTTGCAGATAAAACCTTACTGAAAACCGCTTATCATTTCCTTCTGCTCCTCGTTGGGTTCGACACTCTTACTTATTGAAAGGACTACGATAGACCCCCTACACTTGTGGGTCATCAAGACTCTTTTCTGGGGCTGTTGCCGGGGAGCGTAGCGCTCTTGGTGAGTGGAACTTGGTAAGGAAACATTTATATTGTGTGCTAAAATTTTCCGTTACTTGTCACTATGGAAAATAATCCTTTGAGTGGCTTGTTTGGGGTATCTTCACCCCAACCAGAAGAGCAACGAGATGCTCCTCAACCTACTGAACCTTATGAAAATGTTCACTTTGAGATTCCTTCGGGTATGATAGAAAAACTGCTAGCTAATCCTTTTGCAGGAGACGGAGCATTGCATCCCGACTTACACCTTATCTTTGTGGATGAAGTTTGTGGATTATTTAAGCTTGCAGGTATTCCTGATGATGTTGTCAAAAGGAAGGTCTTCCCTTTATCTTTGAAGGGAGATGCAATGACATGGTATAGGCTATGTGATGATACGAGATCTTGGAATTATAAGCGATTGAAGTTGGAATTTCACCAGAAGTTCTATCCTATGCATCTTGTTCATCGTGATCGTAATTACATATATAGTTTCTGGCCTCGCGAAGGAGAAAGCATCGCTCAAGATTGGGGGAGGCTTAAGTCAATGTTATATTCATGCCCCAATCATGAGCTCTCTCGGGAAATGATTATTCAGAATTTTTATGCTCGGCTTTCTCTTGATAATCGCAACTTGCTCGATACTTCCTATGCTGGTTCCTATATGCTGAAGACTATTGATTTCAAATGGGACTTATTAGAAAGAACTGAATGCAACTCTGAAGATTGGGGTTCCGACGATGGTAAGGAGTCAGGTATGACACCTAAGTTTGATTGTGTTAAATCTTTTATGGATATCGATGCTTTCCGTGGATTTAGCTCTAAGTATGGACTTGACTCTGAGATAGTAGCTACTTTTTGTGAAACTTTTGCTGCTCACGTGGATCTCCCTAAAGAGAAGTGGTTTAAATATAATCCTCCTGTTGAAGTGAAACTAGGTGCACCTATTACAGTCGAAGAGAAGACTATTACATATAGTGATCCTATTATTCCTATTGCTTATGTTGAAAAACCTCCTTTTCCTGTTAGGATAAAAGATCATGTTAAAGCTTCGACTATTTTTTGTAAGATTAATACTAGGACCTATACACCTCCTGAGCAAATTAATGTTGAACCTGGTATTGCTATGATTAAAGATCTCTTGGATGAGGACTTAGATGGTCATGTTATCTCTTTCTTGGGTGAAACTGCTAATATTGCTAGACTCGATAGTAAGACATGTAGACCTGTTGTAGGCACGCCTGTTATTTCTGTTAAAATTGGAGATCATTGTTATCATGGCTTATGTGATATGGGTGCTAGTGCTAATGCGATACCTTATGATCTTTATAAAGAAATTATGCACGATACTACACCAGTTGAATTAGAAGATATTGATGTTACTATTAAGCTTGCTAATAGGGACACCATTAAACCTATTGGGATTGTTAGAGATGTTAAAGTCTTGTGTGGGAAGATTAAATACCCTGCTGATTTTCCTCTTCTCGGTTCCCCACAAGATGATTTTTGTCCCATTTTTTTTGGTAGACCCTTCTTGAACACTGCTAGTGCTAAGATTGATTGTGAAAAGAATATTGTCACTGTTGGCTTACATGGTATGTCTCATGAGTTTTATTTCGCTAAGTTTAGTAGACAACATCATGAAAAGGAACCATCTAGTAAGGATGAGATTATTGGCCTTGCTTCCATTGTTGTTCCTCCAACTGATCCGTTAGAACAATATTTGTTAGACCATGAAAACGATATGTTTATGAAGGAAAGGGAAGAAATAGATGAAGTGTTCCTTAAACAAGAACCTATGCTAGAACATAATCTTCCCATTGAAATTCTTGGGGATCCCCCTCCACCCAAGGGTGATCCCGTGTTTGAACTCAAACCATTACCTGATAATCTTAAGTATGCTTATCTTGATGAAAAAGAAATATATCCTGTTATTATTAGTGCTAACCTTTCAGAGAAAGAAGAAGAAAGATTATTGAAAACTCTGAAGAAGCACCGAGCTGCTATTGGATATACCCTGGATGATCTCAAGGGCATTAGTCCCACATTATGTCAGCACTAAATTTCAATGGAGAAACATGCCAAACCTGTTAGAGATCCTCAAAGATGATTAAATCCCAAAATGAAGGAAGTGGTGAGAAAGGAGATACTAAAACTCCTTGAGGTAGGTATTATTTATCCCGTTGCTGATAGTGAATGGGTAAGCCCTGTCCATTGTGTCCCTAAAAAGGGAGGTATTACCGTTGTCCCTAATGATAAAGATGAATTGATCCCGCAAAGAATTATTACAGGCTATAGAATGGTAATTGATTTACGCAAGTTAAATAAAGCTACTAAGAAAGATCATTACCCTTTACCTTTTATTGATCAAATGCTAGAAAGGTTATCCAAACACACACATTTTTGCTTTCTAGATGGTTATTCTGGCCTCTCTCAGATACCTGTATCAGCGGGGGGTCAATCTAAAACTAGTTTTACTTGCCCTTTTGGTACTTTTGCTTATAGACGTATGCCTTTTGGTTTATGTAATGCACCTGCTACCTTTGAAAGATGCATGATGGCTATATTTTCTGATTTTTGTGAAAAGATTTGTGAGGTATTCATGGATGACTTCTCCGTCTATGGATCCTCTTTTTATGATTGTTTGAGCAACCTTGATCGAGTTTTGCAGAGATACGAAGACACTAGTCTCGTCCTGAATTGGGAAAAGTGCACTTTATGGTTAATGAAGGCATTGTCTTGGGGCACAAGATCTCCGAGAGGGGTATTGAAGTTGATAAAGCCAAAGTTGATGCTATTGAAAAGATGCCATGTCTCAAGGACATAAAAGGTATAAGAAGTTTCCTTGGTCATGACGGTTTTTATAGGAGGTTCATTAAGGACTTTTCTAAAATCTCTAGGCCTCAGACTAATTTATTGCAAAAAGATATTCCTTTTGTCTTTGATGATGATTGTGTAGAAGCATTTGAAACACTTAAGAAAGCTATGATCACAGGACCTATTGTTCAGCCACCTGATTGGAATTTGCCTTTTGAAATTATGTGTGATGCTAGTGATTATGCTATGGGTGTTGTTTTAGGGAAAAGAGTCGATAAGAAATTGAATGTTATCCATTATGCTAGTAAGACTCTTCATACTGCCCAGAGAAATTATGCTACCACTGAAAAAGAATTCTTAGCAGTTGTGTTTGCATGTGATAAGTTTAGACCTTATATTGTTGATTCCAAAGTTACTATTCACACTGATCATGCTGCTATTAAATATCTTCTGGAAAAGAAAGATGCTAAGCCTAGACTCATTAGATGGGTTCTCTTGCTCCAAGAATTTGACTTGCATATTATTGATAGAAAGGGAGCTGAGAACCCCATTGCAAACAACTTGTCTAGGCTAGAGAATGTTCTTGATGACCCACTGCCTATTAATGATAGTTTTCTTGATGAACAATTAGCGGTTGTCAATGCTTCTCGTACTGCTCCTTGGTATGCTGACTATGCTAATTACATTGTTGCTAAATATATACCGCCTAGTTTCACATACTAGCAAAAGAAAAAGTTCTTTTATGATTTAAGACATTACTTCTGGGATGACCCACACCTTTATAAAGAAGGAGAAGATGGTATTATTAGACGTTGTGTGCCTGAGCATGAACAGGAACAGATCCTACGCAAGTGTCACTCTGAATCCTATGGAGGACACCACGCTGGAGATAGAACTGCACACAAGGTACTACAGTCTGGTTTTTATTGGCCTACTCTTTTCAAAGATGCTCGTAAGTTTGTCGTATCTTGTGATGAATGTCAAAGAATATGTAACATCAGTAGACGTCAAGAAATGCCTATGGATTATTCTCTTGTTATTGAACCGTTTGATGTTTGGGGCTTTGATTATATGGGACCTTTTCCTGCCTCCAATGGTTATACACATATTTTAGTTGCTGTTGATTATGTTACTAAGTGGGTAGAAGCTATTCCAACTAGTAGTGTTGATCATAACACTTCTATTAAAATGCTTAAAGAAGTTATTTTTCTGAGGTTTGGAGTCCCTAGATATCTTATGACTGATGGTGGTTCACACTTTATTCATGGTGCTTTCCATAAGATGCTTGCTAAGTATGATGTCAATCATAGAATTGCATCTCCTTATCACCCGCAGTCTAGTGGTCAAGTAGAGTTGAGCAATAGAGAGCTCAAATTAATTTTGCAAAAGACTGTGAATAGATCTAGAAAGAATTGGTCCAAAAAACTTGATGATGCATTATGGGCCTATAGAACTGCATACAAAAATCCTATGGGTATGTCTCCATATAAGATGGTTTATGGAAAAGCATGTCATTTACCTCTTGAACTTGAACATAAAGCATATTGGGCTATTAAAGAGGTTAATTATGACTTCAAACTTGCCGGTGAGAAAAGGTTATTTGATATTAGCTCACTTGATGAATGGAGAACCCAAGCATATGAGAATGCTAAGCTTTTCAAAGAAAAAGTCAAACGCTGGCATGATAAAAGGATACAAAAGCGTGAGTTTAACATAGGAGATTATGTGTTATTATTCAACTCTCGTTTAAGATTTTTTGCAGGAAAACTTCTCTCAAAATGGGAAGGAACCTACGTTATCGAGGAGGTCTATCATTATGGTGCTATAAAAATCAACAACTTTGAAGGCACAAATCCGAGGGTGGTAAACGGTCAAAGAATTAAACATTATATTTCAGGTAATCCTATCAATGTTGAAACCAATATTATTGAAACCATAACCCCTGAGGAATACATAAGAGACACTTTCCAGAATGTTCCAGACTCCGAAAAGGCATAGGTACGTCGTACGGTAAGTAAACCAACTCCAAAACAACTCTAATAGCAATTTTCATCAGTTTTGGATTATTTAAGGATTTTAGGAAGAAAGAAGTAGTCCGAAAGGGACACGAGGTTCCCACGAGAGAGGAGGGCGCCCCCCTGTAGGGCGCGCCCCCTGTCTCGTGGGCACCTCGTGTGCCTCTCGGACTCCGTTTTCTTGTTTGTTACGTATTTTGGTCGGTAAAAGTTCATTATATATACTCCCGAAGGTTTTGACCACCCTATCACGCAAATATCCTCTGTTTTCGTTTTGAGCTGTTACTATTGCAGATTTAGAGCACCATGACTTCTCCCTCCTACAACAACAAAGACAAGGATTCCTAGCTATTGAAGATAGAGTTGAAAAGAGAGGAACCAGAAGAGAGTAACAAGGGTGAAGGGATCAAGAAGGCTATGGAGGTTCAAGCTCCGGTGGTGAAAGAAGAAGACATCCCTCACCCTTTACCTAACCTTTTCACTCCAACAGAGATTGAAGCTTTCAAGATGATTGAGTTAGCCCGCAAACAAAACAAGTATCTCACGCAGGAGAATATTTTGTTGAAGGATCATATTGCTGGGCTCAAGGGCATTATCCGCAAGTTGGAGGAGGTTTTACGCTTGATGTGAGATTATCCACCATCATCATCACCACCTCCATCACCTCCGAAGAAATAATCACATGGGTATGGGCACTCCCCTTGGCAACTGCCAAGCTTGGGGAGATGCCCCAGTATCGTATCACCATCACACTCCTATATTTACCGCTTTATTTAGTTCGATCCTTTTAGTAGTATCTTGATTTATTAGTTCGAAGTTTTGATTCCAAGTAGTTTTGAGTTTGCTTTGTGATCTCCTTATGTAATCGAGTACATGTGCTATCTATAATAAAGATTAGTGTTGAGTCAAGGGCTTTGCTATGTTGCTATGATCTTGAGAAAGTAGAAAGAACAAAAGAGTTCATATTGATCTTATGGATAGTGATAACTTCACACATATAAAGTATGAGGCATAAAAATTGTTGAGAGTTGATGAACGTAGCCTTGGTCATCGTTGCAATTCATGGGAAGTGGTAAGGAAAGAGGGGTTTACATATAAATATATTATCTTGGACATCTTTTATGATTGTGAAGCACTCATTAAGTATGACATGCTAAAAGAGTTGACGTTGGACAAGGAAGACAACGTAATGGTTTATGTTTTCCGACATCTCAGTTAAAGTATATTGTCAGTGACCTTCTAAACAAGTTGAGCTTGCCTTTCCCCCTCATGCTAGCCAAAACTCCTTGCACCAAGTAGAGATACTACTTGTGCTTCCAAATATCCTTAAACCCAGTTTTGCCATGAGAGTCCACCATACCTACCTATGGATTGAGTAAGATCCTTCAAGTAAGTTGTCATCGGTGCAAGCAATAAAAATTGCTCTCCAAATATGCATGACTTATTAGTGTAGAGAAAATAAGCTTTGTACGAACTTGTTTTGGAAGTAATAAAAGCGACGGAGTGCATAATAAAGGTCCACATACAAGGGGCAATATAAAGTGACGTTCTTTTGCATTAAGACTTTGTGTATCCAACCCTAAAAGCGCATGACAACCTCTACTTCCCTCTGCGAAGGGCCTATCTTTTACTTTATGATTTACTTTATACTTGAGTCAAGGTGATCCTCACCTTTCCCTTTTTCATTTTATCCTTTGGCAAGCTCTTCGTGTTTGAAAGATCATGATATATATATCCGATTGGATGTAAGTTGGCATAGCCTATTATTGTTGACATCACCTAAAGGTGAATACGTTGGGAGGCAACACAATAAGCCCCTATCTTTCTCAGTGTCCGGCTGAACCTCTATAACCACAAGTATTGCGTGAGTGTTAACAATTATGGGAGACTACGAGATAGTTGAGTATGTGAGCTTGCTGAGAAGCTCTATTAGTGACTCTTTCTGATGTTACAATAAATTGCAATTGCTTCAATGACTGAGATTATAGTTTGTTAGTTCCCAATGAAGTTTTTGAACCATACTTGACATTGTGAATTGCTTATTACTTGAACATAGGAAATCATATGACAAAATCCATATATGTTGCTGTTATTAGAATGATCATGATGCCCTCATGTCCGTATTTTTATTTTTATCGACACCTCTATCTCTAAACATGTGGACATATTTTTCGGTTTCGGTTTCCGCTTGAGGACAAGCGAGGTCTAAGCTTGGGGGAGTTGATACGTCCATTTTGCATCATGCTTTTATATCAATATTAATTGAATTATGGGCTGTTATTACACATTATATCTCAATACTTATGGCTATTCTCTCTTATTTTACAAGGTTTACCATGAAGAGGGGGAATGCCGGCAGCTGGGATTTTGGCTGGAAAAGGAGCAAACGTTAGAAACCTATCCTGCACAACTCTAAAAGACCTGAGACTCCATGAAAGAACTTTTTGGATTTATTAAGGAATTATGAGAAAAAGAAATAGGCCAGGGGGCCCACACCCTGTCCAGGAGACAGGGGCGCCCCCCCCCCCCTAGGGCGCGCCCCCTATCTCCTGGGCCCCCTGGTGGGCCTCCGGTGTCCATCTTCTGCTATATGAAGGGTTTTGTCCTGGAAAAATTCATGGGCAAGATTACGAGACGAAACTCCGCCGCCACGAGGCGGAACCTTGGCGGAATCAATCTAGGGCTCTGGCGGAGCTGTTCTTCCGGGGACCCTCCAGGAGGGGGAAATCATCACCAACATCATCATCAACGATCCTCTCATCGGGAGGGGATCAAGCTCCATCAACATCTTCACCAGCACCATCTCATCTCAAAACCCTAGTTCATCTCTTGTATCCAATCTTGTATCAAAACCACAAATTGGTACCTATGGGTTGCTTGTAGTTGATACTTATTGGTTTACTTGGTGGAAGATCATATGTTCAGATCCTTCATGCATATTATTACACCTTGGATTATGAACATGAATATGCTTTGTGAGTAGTTACATTTGTTCCTGAGGACATGGGTGAAGTCTTGCTATTAGTAGTCATGTGAATTTGGTATTCGTTCGATATTTTGATGAGATGTATGTTGTCTCTCCTCTAGTGGTGTTATGTGAACGTCGACTACATGACACTTCACCATTATGTGGGCCTAGAGGAAGGCGTAGGGAAGTAATAAGTAGATGATGGGTTACTAGAGTGACAGAAGCTTAAACCCTAGTTTATGCATTGCTTCGTTAGGGGTTGATATGGACCCATATGTTTAATGTTGTGGTTAGGTTTACCTTAATACTCCTTTTTGTAGTTGCGGATGCTTGCAATAGGGGTTAATCATAAGTGGGATGCTTTTCCATGTTAGGGCAGTACCCAAGTCCCGGTCCACCCACATATCAAATTATCAAAGTACCGAACGCGAATCTTATGAACGTGATGAAACTAGCTTGACAATAATTCCCAATGTGTCCTTGGGAGATCCTTCCTCATTATTAGAATTTGTCTAGGCTTATCCTTTGCTACATAAAGGATTGGGCCACCTTGCTGCACTTTATTACTTTATTTACTTTTTGCTTGTTACTATTTATCTTATCACAAAACTATCTATCCCCTACTATTTTAGTGCTTGCAGAGAAAACCTTACTGAAAACCGCTTATCATTTCCTTCTGCTCCTCGTTGGGTTCGACACTCTTACTTATCGAAAGGACTACGATAGATCCCCTACACTTGTGGGTCATCAAGACTCTTTTCTAGCGCCATTTCCAGGGAGCGTAGCGCTCTTGGTGAGTGGAACTTGGTAAGGAAACATTTATATTGTGTGCTGAAATTTTCTGTTACTTGTCACTATGGAAACTAATCCTTTGAGTGGCTTGTTTGGGGTATCTTCACCCCAACCAGAAGAGCAAAGAGATTCTCCTCAACCTACTGAACCTTATGAAAATGTTCACTTTGAGATTCCTTCGGGTATGATAGAAAAACTGCTAGCTAATCCTTTTGTAGGAGACGGAACATTGCATCCCGACTTACACCTTATCTTTGTGGATGGAGTTTGTGGATTATTTAAGCTTGCAGGTATTCCCAATGATGTTGTCAAAAGGAAGGTCTTCCCTTTATCTTTGAAGGAAGATGCAATGACATGGTATAGGCTATGTGATGATACGAGATCTTGGAATTATAAGCGATTGAAGTTGGAATTTCACCAGAAGTTCTATCCTATGCATCTTGTTCATCATGATCGTAATTGCATATATAATTTCTGGCCTCGCGAAGGAGAAAGCACCGCTCAAGCTTGGGGGAGGCTTAAGTCAATGTTATATTCATGCCCCAATCATGAGCTCTCTCGGGAAATGATTATTCAGAATTTTTATGCTCGGCTTTCTCTTGATAATCGCAACTTGCTCGATAATTCCTGTGTTGGTTCCTATATGCTGAAGACTATTGATTTGAAATGGGACTTATTGGAAAGAATTAAACGCAACTCTGAAGATTGGGGTTCTGTCACGACCGGTTTTTCAATAAAAATAATTATTGAGAAAACCAATCTTTAGATCCCAGTATAGGAAAAGTTATCCTTTCTGGTAGACAAAAGCTTGATAAACAGAGAACCAGTAGCATCAAATATATTACAGGGTTGAGCTGAGGTTGCTCAACAATTTATTACAGACTCGCCAATATTTTACATATGGGCGGTTATGACACATGGGTGGGGTGGCATGCTACTAGCCCGAGGGAAAAGTTTTGGTGGATAACTTGACTTCTACTGGCAGTACATCGAGCGTCTAGGTGAGGCTCGATGAATTTATTTGGGGTTGCGGAAGCGGATAATACAATGACCAAGACAGGATCGCACGGGACTGACTGGGACTCCTCTAGGCGTCGTACTCGCTATCAAACTCTTCATCCATGAGATCGCCTTCATCAGCATCTGGCCAAATCAACAAGCCAGGTGAGTACTTGAAAGTACTCGCAAGACAGTTCGGACAAAAGATATAATCAATGAATGCATGAATGCGTCATGAATAAAGGATGATGCTCATATAACAATGGTAAGATCTGCAGGACTTGATAAATAAAATAAATAGCTGAAAGACCGATCGGGTGTCTGGAGCGACGCCTCGAAAGGTAAATAAATAAATAAATAAAACATGCCGCAGTCGGGCGTCTAAGCGACACCACATAAAGGGCTTAAAAGAAATGCCACAGTCGGACGTCTGGGCGACATCACATAAAGGGCTTTAAAAGAAATGCCACAGTCGAACGTCTGGGCGACATCACATAAAGGGCTTTAAAAGAAATGCCACAGTCGGACGTCTGGGCGACATCACATAAAGGGCTTAAAAAGAAATACCACAGTCCGATATCTGGGCAACATCACAGACAGAGCTTTAAAAGAAATACCACAGTCGGACGTCTGGGCGACATCACAGACAGGGCTTTAAAAGAAATACCGCAGTCGGACGTCTGGGCGGCATCACAGACAGGGCCTATAACAAAAGTAAATAACAGGTCCGCCATCGTCGAACGTCTGAGCGACATCGCAGACAGGGCTTATAACAAAAGTAAATAACAGGTCCGCCACCGTCGGACGTCTGAGCGACATCGCAGACAGGGCTTATAATAAATGTAAACAACAAATTAGTCCATCCACAAGAATAATCTTTTAACCGGATTTATCACACATAAATCCCACCGGAGTTTTGTCACTGAGGCTGATACCTGACAAGATAAGATAATTATAGTACTCGAACAAAGTACAAGATAATTGAAAGATTGAGACTCTGCAGAGTTTGGAAGAACTGAACACAGCCAACGGATTTCGGTAGTCACAAAAGACTAGTTCCGTTTACGGTATTTCAGTAGAAACACATTTAACTAGTACACACCCATTTCACCTCACGTTGCCAGGAATCACCCTGGCCAACGTCCAAGCAAAACTTTGAGATGGGGAGGCCACAACCTCGAATAGCATGGGATCAAATTTCTATACGCGCGCTCTAAGGGGTGCCGCCCTCTCGGTCCCAACCGGAAACACCCATGCCCCCTGACGGGATGACGGGCTTTAATCCAGGGCCATGGAACCCTCATCCCGGCCTCTCCACTTGGTGTGTACGAGGAAAATGATTTGCAACTTACTATGCCATATTCCTTTCGGAAAACATGTGACAGTATAGGATGGAATGAATGGGAATGTGAGTTGTGTCATGACCACACGGAAGTCTAATAATCTGGCATAAGACTGGCATGTCACAACACTGCCATCTTACCCATCCTCATACCAACACATGGCTTTGCAAATATGTATCCAACAACATAATGCTTTCGAAACTTACTTTCCGATTATGTGCATGAGATATATCATGCAAAGTGATGTTCATAAACATGCCATGACTATACTAAAATGCAAACATGCAACAACACTCATCATATCAAGAGTTCAAACATGCTTGCCTGGTTCGGAGTAGTCGGAGTCTAACTGTGCGAAGTTTGCAGCTCCGTCACCTCCTGCGGTATCTACGGTATAAGAAAAATACGTACGCAACGTAAATACCGTGAGTGTACATAAAAGTGTTCCAAATATTTTCCAAATAAATATGATAAAAAACTAGACAAAAATCAAAAGAGAACAGAAAAAGAATTAATCAAAAATACTTTTCTGATCAAAAGTTATAAGGGTTTTGGTCCAAGGACCCATCTGTAATGAAACAGAAAACTTCCAGGGGGCTTTGCAGAAGAAACCAGAAAAACGGTTCAGAGAGGAAACGTATTTGCCAGAGTACGCCTTCTGCAAACGATTTAAAAAAACACAAGAGATGCTGACGGGCGGGTCCCACCCGTCAGGTTTGAAAGTTCAAACAGGGAAGTCCGGGCTCGTCGGCGCCCGAGAGCCGCGGTGGTCGCCGGCGGCGATCCACGGCAAGGCAGGGAGATCGGAGCGTACCTCCGTGATCAGGGCGCCATTCCGCGTCTGCGGGAGGTGGTGGTGGTCGCCGGCGAGTACCACGTCGGCGGCGATGCTTGCTCCGGCGGACGGTGATTCGGGTGGTCGTGGATCTCGCCGGAGAGAGCTGCGGAGGTGGAATTGGTGAGGGGGTTAGACTTGTGATAACATGAGGAGGTATCTGACGAGGATAGGGCGCCGGAGATGGCCTTACTGGAGTGAATCACAGTGGGGGCCGAGGCGGAACGGAGTGGCCGGAGTCGGGGAAGGAGATCTCCTCGTGGCTCGTTCAGTGGCTGTGCGGGGTCTTATGAGGTAGAGGAGGTGTGCCGGGGGCGAGAGCAGGCTCGGGGTGCTATATATAGCCGCCCCGAGGCGGTTGCCGAGAACGGGGTTCTCCGACGAGTTGATTACGGCGGCGCTGCGGCTGCACGGGAGGTTTCAAAGGCTGAACATCGTCGTGGGTGTTCCATGGTTCCGTTTTGGTGCTAACCGCGTCGGGATTTGGGGGTTTAGGGGGAGCTTGACCGAACGGGGAGGCGCGGGCCCGTCGGCGGCAGGGAGCGCGCTCTGCGCATGCCGCGCCACGGCAACGGTGCTGCATGCGCGCGCTGGCAAGGAGGTGGCCACGCGGAGCCACCAGGATGCTTGGGCGGCACCGAACGGTGTTGTGCAGCCGTTCTGCTTCCTGTCGGCCGCTACGGCGCTGCGGCCGCTGCAAGACACGCCGACGCAGGCGGGCCAGGGCGCCACCGACGCCAGGAAGGCGTCAAGCGCGCGTGTGAGGCTCCGGACAAGCAAGCCTGGCCGTGAGCTACGTGCCAAGCGCACTGTGAGCTCGTGACTGAAGTTACTGACGAAGATAGACACTGAACTTCTGAATTTAACTAAATATGACTAGAACAGTGCATGCAAGGTGTTCGACAGAATGATCCAGGCATGTAGGGATTTTTCCTTGAGCTGGTTTTTGGTGGAGGGGCCTCTCATTGCATCTAGAGGCTGCCTGAATATTTGTGGAATTTTTGGAGAGGTGTAGATATGAATTTCACCAAATTTGGCAAATCTGGTCCAAACTTGCAGTGAGTGCAATTTGAAATATTTGAACAGGAGAAGAGTGGATCAAGATGGTTCTGGGTTGTGGGTTCAAAGGACTATCCAGGGGTGTTGAGTTGAGGTCAAAAATCAAAAGCATTAGGGTACTTGCTTTGCAATTCACCTAGGCTCAAAAGGATAGACAGATTTATTTTGGGAGGAGAAACAGTTGGAATAAAATCCAAAAATGGATTTTATTTGTTTGGACAGAATGTTAGGGTTGAACTATAGTGGGAGGAAAGGTTTTGGGAAAATTTCACCATAGGAAGCATGGTGAAATTTTTGAAGGGATCAAAACCAAATAAAAGCCCAAAACTAGAAGGGTTTTTCATTTTAAATGAAACCAAATCCAAGAAAAGGATTTTTGAGAGGGCAAACTTAGAAGATGGTTTTTAGGAAGGGTTTAAATGACCTCCTTTCAAACCAAGCAAGGCTCTTTTAAAAAAAACAAACCACCAAAAATTTTGGAGTGTCACAGCACCTACCCCCTTAGGAAAAATCTCGTCCCTGAGATTTCAGCTGATCCTTAAACAGGTGTGGGTGCTCTGTCCGAAGAAAATCCTCGCTCTCCCAAGTTCCTTTATTTTCGGTGTGATTGCTCCATTGAACTCTGAAAAACTTAATGGCTTTCTGTCGGGTCCTCCTCTCAGATTCTTCCAATATTTTTATCGGGTGCTCCCGGTAAGTGGGGTCTGGTTGCACGTCAATATACTCATGTGAAACTTGCTTCTCTGGGTTGCTTATGTATTTTCTCAACTGCGAGATGTGAAACACGTTGTCGATACCGGATAAGTCTCCGGGCAGGTCCAGCTGGTAGGCTACCTTGCCTTGTCGGGCCACTATATGAAATGGTCCGATGAATCTTGGTGCTAGTTTCCCCTTAATCTTGAATCGTTGCAGACCCTTCATAGGAGAAACTCTCAGGTATACCAATTCTCCGGGTTCAAAACTGATTTCCCGATGCTTTCGGTCGTAATAACTCTTTTGCCGACTTTGAGCTGTTTTGAGTCGTTCTCTAATTGTCTTAACTTTCTCCTCGGCCTCCTTGAGCATATCTGGGCCAAAGATATGGCTATCTCCGGTCTTTGACCAATTTAGCGGGGTACGACATCTTCTCCCATATAGAGCTTCAAATGGTGCCATTTGCAAGCTGGCTTGATAGCTGTTGTTGTATGCGAACTCTGCATATGGCAAACTTTCTTCCCAACTGTTCCCGTAGGTGAGGACACAGGCTCTTAGCATGTCTTCTAAGATTTGGTTTACGCGTTCCGTTTGTCCATCAGTCTGGGGATGGTATGCGGTACTGAAGGCTAGTTGGATTCCGAGTGCCTGTTGTAGGTGATCCCAGAATGCAGAGATGAACTGTGTGCCTCTATCGGAGATAATAGTCTTAGGGACTCCATGTAGGCAGACGATACGGGCAAGATAAAGTCTGGCTAGTCTCTGAGTGGTGTAAGTTGTTTTTACCGGAATAAAATGTGCCACCTTGGTTAATCTGTCGGTTATGACCCATATGGCATTGTTTCCGTGTTGTGATCGAGGCAGTCCAACGATAAAGTCCATTCCAATTTCGTCCCATTTCCAGTCGGGTATCTTATTTGGCTGTAACAGTCCAGCTGGTTTCTGGTGCTCGGCCTTGATACGTTGACAAGAGTCACAGCATGCAATGAACGTGGCTATATCTCTCTTCATACCGTGCCACCAAAAAATTTCCTGAAGGTCTTTGTACATTTTTGTCCCTCCAGGATGGATTGAATACAGAGCTGTGTGACTTTCAGTTAATATCTGTTGTTTGAGGTCCTTGACATTTGGTACGCATAGCCTTTCTCCGTACCACAATATTCCTTGCTCATCTATGTTGAATTCTGAGGCTCTTCCCAAACTCACTTTTCTTTTTATGCCCTCAATGCTGGGGTGTCCGTGCTGGGCTTCCTTGATACTTTCCATTAGGGTAGGCTGTAGTTCTATATTCGACACACTGCTTTGCTAACCATTATTAGATTGAGTCGGGCAAATTCTTGTTGAAATTCTGGCCTCAACTTTGGGATATTGTCATTGTCCGTGCTGGGATTTCGACTAAGTGCATCTGCCACATCATTTGCTTTTCCGGGATGATAGTGGATTCCAACATCATAATCCTTCACCAACTCTAACCAGCGTCGTTGCCGTAAATTTAACTCTGGCTGTGTGAAAATATACTTAAGACTCTTATGGTCTGTGTATATCTCGCAACGATTCCCAAGTAGGAAGTGTCTCCATTCCTTGAGTGCATGGATGACTGCTGCCAATTCCAAGTCATGAGTGGGATAATTTTCCTCATGCTTGCGTAGTTGTCTGGAGACATACGCAACTACCTTGCCTTCTTGCATTAATACGCATCCGAGGCCTTTCCGGGATGTGTCACAATATACCTCAAAGTTCTTGTGTATATCTGGCACAATTAGTACTGGTGCCGTTGTTAATGTTCTTTTTAGCTCTTGGAAGCTTTTCTCACATGCTTCTGTCCATTCAAATTTCTTGCCTTTCTTGAGCAATTGTGTCATGGGCTTTGCTAAAGTGGAGAATCCTTCAATAAATCTCCGATAATAGCCTGCCATTCCCAAGAAACTCCGTATATCCGTTACGTTAGCTGGCGGTTTCCAGCCAAGTACGGCCTTAACTTTTTCCGGATCTACTGCAATACCTTCTTGGGTTAGCACGTGGCCCAGAAAACCCACCTGCCTTAGCCAAAATTCACATTTGCTGAACTTGGCGTACAGTTGATGTTTCCTGAGTTCTCCGAGTACAATCCTGAGATGTTCGGCGTGCTCTTCTGGTGTTTTGGAATATATCAGAATATCATCGATGAACACCACAACAAACTTGTCCATATACTTCATAAACACTTTGTTCATGAGGTGAACAAAATATGCGGGGGCGTTGGTTAGCCCAAATGGCATTACGGTGAACTCATACAGCCCATATCTGGAGGTAAATGCGGTCTTGGGAATATCTTCTGTTCGTACTTTTAACTGGTGGTATCCTGATCTCAAATCAATTTTTGAGAAGACTTTGGCTTGTGCGAGCTGATCGAATAAATCATTTATTCGGGGCATTGGGTATTTGTTCTTGATTGTGACCATGTTGAGAGCTCGATAATCAATACACAACCTCATTGTTCCATCCTTCTTCTTGGCAAATAAAATTGGAGAACCCCAAGGTGAGGAGCTGGCTCATATGTATCCTTTCTCCAATAATTCTTTATTTGCTTCTTCAACTCTACCAATTCGGATGGTGCCATTCTGTAAGGTTTCTTGTAAATAGGAGTGGTCCCGGGTGCTAGCTCAATGCTGAATTCTATCTCTCGGTCTGGTGGCATGCCTGGTAGTTCTTCTGGAAACACATCTGGAAATTCACATACCACTGGAACCTTGTTCAGCTCAGAAACGTCCACCTTGTTTAATCTAGGTTGCCGAGGTATTTGTCTCTCTTTGGCTGAAACTTTTATTTTCTTCCCTTGATGGTGGATGAGAATCGCGGTACGGTTGAAGCAGTCAATGAAACCTTTGTTGGTGGTCAACCAATCCATTCCTAGGATGACATCCAGTCCTTTGCTTTCCAGTACAATAAGGTTGGCGTAAAATTTCAATCCTTCAAATTCAATAACCACACCTTGACAGTAACTCTGGGTCACTTGCTTAATCCCAGGGGACTTGACGATCATCGATTTTTCCAAGGGAAGCATAGAAAAATTATTTTGCAAAGCAAAACTTTTCGAAACGAATGAGTGAGAAGCTCCAGAATCAAACAAAACCATGGCAGGTATTGTGTTGAAGGGGTACGTACCGAGTACGATATCTGGGGCATTCTGTGCTTCCTCTCGGGTCACGTGGTTCAAGTGACCTTTCCGGTGGTTGTTGTTGGGGTTGAAATTGCTTCGCTTTGGTGCTGAATTATTTCCACCATTATTGAGCTTCGGGTTTGAGTTCCTTGGCTTGGGACACTACTTGGCATAGTGCCCTTCTTCTCCACAAGCATAATAGGTATCGCCTGGGCGATAGGTGAACTCTTTGTCTCTTGCATGGAAATTCTTGGTTGGACGTGAATTATTCACCGGGGTTTTGTGTGAATCCCCCTTCTGAAATTCCTTCTTACTTCTGTGATTGCGAGAAAAATTAGTCTGGTCCCTTTTCCGTTTGCGGATATCTTCCAGGCTATGTCGTTCATTTTCCAGGGTAATGGCCTTATCCACCAGTGTTTTAAAATCTGGAAAGGTGTGCACAACTAGCTGGCACTTAAGGGCGGGTGCCAGGCCTTCCAAGAATGTTTCCATCTTCTTGCTCTCGGTCATGCGTTCCTCATTGGCGTAGCGAGACAGCAGTGTGAATTGGCGGTTGTATTCTGACACTGTCATGGCTCTTTGCTTGAGTTCATCAAATTCCTTCTTCTTGATTTTCAAGACGCTCTTAGGAATATGTGCCCCACGAAAACCTTCTTTGAAATTTTCCCAGGTGATTTCATTTTCGTTGGGGTGCATGTGCAGGAAGTTTTCCCACCACGATGCAGCTGCACCTGTGAGATAATGTGGTGCATACAGTACTTTTTCACGGTCTGAACACTTTGCGATAATTAATTTTCACTCCATGTCTCGAAGCCAATCCTTGGCCTCAAGAGGCTTGTCAGTATGAGAAAATGTTGGAGGACGCGTCTTTTGTAACTCAGATAATTTGGATTGCGGTTGATACTAACCACGACTATTTCCCATATTGATGAATTGGTTCATCATTTCCTGGTATTGCTGCTGACTCTGTTCATACAAACGACAAACTTGTGTAAAAGCTGTTTCACTGTCATGTTGACTTGTCTGACCCTGAGTGAAATTCTGGTTCTGCGGTGTGCCATAATTTTCTTCTGGCTGAGTTGGCATGGAGCGCGTCCAAGGACGAGACATCTTTCACTCTGGGATATATTTTTGTGAACTCGTAAGACAAGAAAGAGAGTCGCAAAAGTCAATAAAATCACACCCAAAGGACATTTTTAAACTCCATGGTATTTTTTTTGGAAACACACGATTGCGCGCGGAGAAGGACTAGTGCATATCTTACACGCGGGCATAATTATACATTACAACACTCAGGATATGCGTACATAATCCTGACATGTTATTTAAACTAGTGCACTCCTCCAGATCCTACATGGTGCGCAAACAGGCTACTTCTCACAACCTATGTACATAGAAACATATTACACAAGTTGATACATCGCATGGCGTCTATGCGTACTTAGTCGGAGATGGCGAGGATCTTCCTTGGCCTGCCGAGGGTGAGACGCAGAGACGCTGGGGAATCAACCTCCTCCTCGCTAATAGGTTCCAGACGAGAAATGTTGTGCTGAGCTGATGGAGCAGGTGCCTTAGGCGGAATAACACGAATACGAGTGGGTGGAATAGGTGGGGTAGCACGTATGGGAGTGGGTGCAACAAGTGGTGCAGAGCGGACGGGAGTGGGTGCAATAGCCTGGTTAAATTCATCGGTGGTAGGCAGACGACGAGCAGAGGCGAGTATGGTAGGTGAGTGAGAGGCTGTGGATGACACAGAAGTCAGTGGTGGAGCGGTGTGCAGGAGTTCCCTCCTATTAGCAGCACAGCCATGAACCGAGTCCATGCGTGCAGCTACGAGGTCATCCACCATGCAGTCGAATGCTGCCTCCAAGGCTCGGAGGTACTCGACAAGCATCTCAAAGGCTTTGTCTCGCTCTCCTCTGGGGCAAGAGAAGGAGTAGTGACAGGTGTAAGGCACATGGCATGGAAGGTAGCGGTAGCGACGGGTCTTCATTGCCGGAAGAACATCCCGAAGACGGGCTATCGTCTTGCGGGCAGCCATCTGCATAGCATGCCTTTCTGTAGGCATGTCTCTCCCCATGAATCGGAGGTGGCGTACTTCAGCATGGCCTCCCCTGAATTGCACCGCGGCCTGGTGCATAGTCAGACTGTCGTTGATCTTGTGTGGATAAAGCGTGAAGACTGGGCGCACGGAAGGCCCCATCGCGACCTGAACGATGAAGGAGAGGAGTTTGACGAACCCCTCAGGCACTTTGGCGAACATCTGAGACTCGCAGTCATTGCCGGCCATCTACAAAAGTAGGCAAAAATTCTGAGTGGTCAGATCATAAATTTTATGCTGACTGTCAGAAAATGACTACATTTGTAAAAACATGAATAACTCTATCATGCTAATAACCAATTAGCGATCGCACCTAGCGGCTTCCTACAGTCAGCCTGGCTCTGGTTACCAAGTCTGTCACGACCGTTTTTTCAATAAAAATATTTATTGAGAAAACCAATCTTTAGATCCCAGTATAGGAAAAGTTATCCTTTCTGGTAGACAAAAGCTTGATAAACAGAGAACTAGTAGCATCAAATATATTATAGGGTTGAGCTGAGGTTGCTCAACAATTTATTACAGACTCGCCAATATTTTACATATGGGCGGTTATGACACAGGGGTGGGGTGGCATGCTACTAGCTCGAGGGAAAAGTGTTGGTGGATAACTTGACTTCTACTGGCAGTACATCGAGCATCGAGGTGAGGCTCGATGAATTTATTCGGGGTTGCGGAAGAGGATAATACAATGACCAAGACAGGATCGCACGGGACTGACTGGGACTCCTCTAGGCTTCGGACTCGCTATCAAACTCTTCATCCATGAGATGGCCTTCATCAGCATCTGGCCAAATCAACAAGCCAGGTGAGTACTTGAAAGTACTCGCAAGACAGTTCAGACAAAAGATATAATCAATGAATGCATGAATGCGTCATGAATAAAGGATGATGCTCATATAACAATGGTAAGATCTGCAGGACTTGATAAATAAAATAAATAGCTGAAAGACCGATCGGGTGTCTGGAGCGACGCCTCGAAAGGTAAATAAATAAAAAAAACATACCACAGTCGGGCGTCTAAGCGACACCACATAAAGGGCTTAAAAGAAATGCCACAGTCGGACGTCTGGGCGACATCACATAAAGGGCTTTAAAAGAAATGCCACAGTCGGACGTCTGGGCGACATCACATAAAGGGCTTTAAAAGAAATGCCACAGTCGGACGTCTGGGCGACATCACATAAAGG
>NC_041383.1:653892904-653945384 GCF_002162155.2 Triticum dicoccoides | reverse complement strand
ACAGGGCTTTAAAAGAAATACCACAGTCGGACGTCTGGGCGATATCACAGACAGGGCCTATAACAAAAGTAAATAACAGGTCCGTCACCGTCGGACGTCTGAGCGACATCGCAGACAGGGCTTATAACAAAAGTAAATAATAGGTCCGCCACCGTCGGACGTCTGAGCGACATCGCAGACAGGGCTTATAATAAATGTAAACAACAAATTAGTCCATCCACAAGAATAATCTTTTAACCGGATTTATCACACATAAATCCCACCGGAGTTTTGTCACTCAGGCTGATACCTGACAAGATAAGATAATTATAGTACTCGAACAAAGTACAAGATAATTGAAAGATTGAGACTCTGCAGAGTTTGGAAGAACTGAACACAGCCAACGGATTTTGGTAGTCACGAAAGACTAGTTCCGTTTATGGTATTTCAGTAGAAACACATTTAACTAGTACACACCCATTTCACCTCACGTTGCCAGGAATCACCCTGGCCAACGTCCAAGAAAAACTTTGAGACGGGGAGGCCACAACCTCGAATAGCATGGGATCAAATTTCTATACGCGCTCTCTAAGGGGTGCCCCCCCTCTCGGTCCCAACCGGAAACACCCATGCCCCCTGACCGGATGACGGGCTTTAATCCAGGGCCATGGAACCCTCATCCCGGCCTCTCCACTTGGTGTGTACGAGGAAAACGATTTGCAACTTACTATGCCATATTCCTTTCGGAAAACATGTGACAGTATAGGATGGAATGAATGGGAATGTGAGTTGTGTCATGACCACATGGAAGTCAAATAATCTGGCATAAGACTGGCATGTCACAACACTGCCATCTTACCCATCCTCATACCAACACATGGCTTTGCAAATATGTATCCAACAACATAATGCTTTCCGAAACTTACTTTCCGATTATGTGCATGAGATATATCATGCAAAGTGATGTTCATAAACATGCCATGACTATACTAAAATGCAAACATGCAACAACACTCATCATATCAAGAGTTCAAAAATGCTTGCCTGGTTCGGAGTAGTCGAAGTCTAACTGTGCGAAGTTTGCAGCTCCGTCACCTCCTCCGGTATCTACGGTATAAGAAAAATACGTACGCAACGTAAATACCGTGAGTGTACAGAAAAGTGTTCCAAATATTTTTAAGATAAAAAACTAGACAAAAATCTAAAGAGAACAGAAAAAGAATTAATCAAAAATACTTTTCTGATCAAAAGTTATAAGGGTTTTGGTCCAAGGACCCATCTGTAATGAAACAGAAAACTTCCAGGGGGCTTTGTAGAAGAAACCAGAAAACGGTTCAGAGTGGAAATGTATTTGCCAGAGTACGCCTTCTGCAAACGATTTAAAAAAAACACAAGAGAGGCTGACGGGCGGGTCCCACCCGTCAGGTTTGAAAGTTCAAACAGGGGAGTCGGGGCTCGTCGGCGCCCGAGAGCCGCGGTGGTCGCCGGCGGCGATCCATGGCAAGGCAGGGAGATCGGAGTGTACCTCGGTGATCAGGGCGCCATTCCGCGTTTGCGGGAGGTGGTGGTGGTCGCCGGCGAGTACCACGTCGGCGGCGATGCTTGCTCCGGCGGACGGTGATTCGGGTGGTCGTGGATCTCGCCGGAGAGAGGTGCGGAGGTGGAATTGGTGAGGGGGTTAGACTTGCGATAGCATGAGGAGGTATCTGACGACGATAGGGCGCCGGAGATGGCCTTACTGGAGTGAATCACGGTGGGGGCCGAGGCGGAACGGAGTGGCCGGAGTCGGGGAAGGAGAGCTCCTCGTGGCTCGTTCAGTGGCTGTGCGGGGTCTTATGAGGTAGAGGAGGTGTGCTGGGGGCGAGAGCAGGCTCGGGGTGCTATATATAGCCGCCCCGAGGCGGTTGCCAAGAACGGGGTTCTCCGGTGAGTTGATTACGGCGGCGCTGCGGTTGCACGGGAGGTTTCAGAGGCTGAACGTCGTCGTGGGTGTTCCATGGTTCCGTTTTGGTGCTAACCGTGTCGGGATTTGGGGGTTTAGGGGGAGCTCGACGGAACGGGGCGGTGCGGGCCCGTCGGCGGCAGGGAGCGCGCTCTGTGTGTGCCGCGCCACGGTGACGGTGCTGCATGCGCGCGCTGGCAAGGAGGTGGCCACGTGGAGCCACCAGGACGCTAGGGCGGCGCCGAACGGCGTTGTGCCACCGTTCTGCTTCCTGTCGGCCGCTACGGCGCTGCGGCCGCCGCAAGACACGCCGGTGCAGGCGGGCCAGGGTGCCACCGACGCTAGGAAGGCGCCAAGCGCGCGTGTGAGGCTCCGGACAAGCAAGCCTGGCCGTGAGCTACGTGCCAAGCGCACTGTGAGCTCGTGACTGAAGTTACTGACGAAGATAGACACTGAACTTCTGAATTTAACTGAATATGACTAGAACAGTGCATGCAAGGTGTTCGACAAAATGATCCAGGCATGTAGGGATATTTCCTTGAGCTGGTTTTTGGTGGAGGGGCCTCTCATTGCATCTAGAGGCTGCCTGAATATTTGTGGAATTTTTGGAGAGGTGTAGATATGAATTTCACCAAATTTGGCAAATCTGGTCCAAACTTGCAGTGAGTGCAATTTGAAATATTTGAACAGGAGAAGAGTGGATCAAGATGGTTCTGGGTTGTGGGTTCAAAGGACTATCCAGGGGTGTTGAGTTGAGGTCAAAAATCAAAAGCATTAGGGTACTTGCTTTGCAATTCACCTAGGCTCAAAAGGATAGACAGATTTATTTTGGGAGGAGAAACAGTTGGAATAAAGTCCAAAAATGGATTTTATTTGTTTGGACAGAATGTTAGGGTTGAACTATAGTGGGAGGAAAGGTTTTGGGAAAATTTCACCATAGGAAGCATGGTGAAATTTTTGAAGGGATCAAAACCAAATAAAAGCCCAAAACTAGAAGGGTTTTTCATTTTAAATGAAACCAAATCCAAGAAAAGGATTTTTGAGAGGGCAAACTTAGAAGATGGTTTTTAGGAAGGGTTTAAATGACCTCCTTTCAAACCAAGCAAGCCTCTTTGAAAAAAAACAAACCACCAAAAATTTTGGAGTGTCACAGGTTCCGACGATGGTAAGGAGTCAGGTATGACACCTAAGTTTGATTGTGTTAAATATTTTATGGATAGCGATGCTTTCTGTGGGTTTAGCTCTAAGTATGGAATTGACTCTGAGATAGTAGCTACTTTTTGTGAAACTTTTGCTTCTCATGTTGATCTCCCTAAAGAGAAGTGGTTTAAATATAATCCTCCTGTTGAAGTGAAAGTAGTTGCACCTATTACAGTCGAAGAGAAGACTATTACATATAGTGATCCTATTATTCCTATTGCTTATGTTGAAAAACCTCCTTTTCCTGTTAGGATAAAAGATCATGTTAAAGCTTCGACTGTTGTTCGTAAGAGTAATACTAGGACCAATACACCTCCTGAGCAAATTAATGTTGAACCTGGTATTGCTGTGATTAAAGATCTCTTGGATGAGGACTTAGATGGGCATGTTATCTCTTTCTTGGGTGAAACTGCTAATATTGCTAGACCCGATAGTAAGACACGTAGACCTGTTGTAGGCACGCCTGTTATTTCTGTTAACATTGGAGATCATTGTTATCATGGCTTATGTGATATGGGTGCTAGTGCTAATGCGATACCTTATGATCTTTATAAAGAAATTATGCACGATATTGCACCAGTTGAATTAGAAGATATTGATGTTACTATTAAGCTTGCTAATAGGGACACCATTAAACCTATTGGGATTGTTAGAGATGTTAAACTCTTGTGTGGGAAGATTAAATACCCTGCTGATTTTCTTGTTCTCGGTTCCCCACAAGATGATTTTTGTCCCATTATTTTTGGTAGACCCTTCTTGAACACTGCTAGTGCTAAGATTGATTGTGAAAAGAATATTGTCACTGTTGGCTTACATGGTATGTCTCATGAGTTTAATTTCGCTAAGTTTAGTAGACAACATCATGAAAAGGAACCATCTAGTAAGGATGAGATTATTGGTCTTGCTTCCATTGTTGTTCCTCCAACTGATTACTTAGAACAATATTTGCTAGACCATGAAAACGATATGTTTATGAAGGAAAGGGAAGAAATAGATGAAGTGTTCCTTAAATAAGAACCTATGCTAAAACATAATCTTCCCATTGAAATTCTTGGGGATCCCCCTCCACCCAAGGGTGATCCCGTGTTTGAACTCAAACCATTACCTGATAATCTTAAGTTTGCTTATCTTGATGAAAAAGAAATATATCATGTTATTATTAGTGCTAACCTTTCGGAGAAAGAAGAAGAAAGATTATTGAAAACTCTGAAGAAGCACTGAGCTGCTATTGGACATACCCTGGATGATCTCAAGGGCATTAGTCCCACATTATGTCACCACAAATTTCAGTGGAGAAAGTTGCCAAACCTGTTAGAGATCCTCAAAGACGATTAAATCCCAAAATGAAGGAAGTGGTGAGAAAGGAGATACTAAAACTCCTTGAGGCAGGTATTATTTATCCCGTTGCTGATAGTGAATGGGTAAGCCATGTCCATTGTATCCCTAAAAAGGGAGGTATTACCGTTGTCCCTAATGATAAAGATGAATTGATCCCGCAAAGAATTATTACAGGCTATAGGATGGTAATTGATTTCCGCAAGTTAAATAAAGCTACTAAGAAAGATCATTACCCTTTACCTTTTATTGATCAAATGCTAGAAAGGTTATCCAAACACACACATTTTTGCTTTCTAGATGGTTATTCTGGCTTCTCTCAGATACGTGTATCAGCGGGGGATCAATCTAAAACTACTTTTACTTGCCCTTTTAGTACTTTTGCTTATAGACGTATGCCTTTTGGTTTATGTAATGCACCTGCTACCTTTCAAAGATGCATGATGGCTATATTTTCTGATTTTTGTGAAAAGATTTGTGAGGTATTGATACGTCTCCAACATATCTATAATTTTTGATTGCTCCATGCTACTTTATCTACTGTTTTGGACTATATTGGGCTTTATTTTCGACTTTTATATTATTTTTGGGACTAACCTATTAACCGGAGGCCCAGCCCAGAATTGCTGTTTTTTTTTGCCTATTTCAGTGTTTCGAAGAAACGGAATATCAAACGGAGTCCAAACGGAATGAAACCTTCGGGAACGTGATTTTCTCACCGAACGTGATCCAGGAGACTTGGACCCTACTCCAAGAAGTGCTAGAGGCGGTCACGAGGGTGGATGGCGCCCCCCTAGGCGTGCCCCCTACCTCGTGGGCCCCCTGTTGCTCCACCGACATACTCCTTCCTCCTATATATACCTACATACCCCCGTCAGATCAAATACGAAGCCAAAAACCTAATTCCACCGCCGTAACCTTCTGTATCCATGAGATCCCATCTTGGGGCCTGTTCCAGAGCTCCACCGGAGGGGGCATCTACCACGGAGGGCTTCGACATCAACACCATAGCCCCTCCGATGAAGTGTGAGTAGTTTACTTCAGACCTTCGGGTCCATAGCTAGTAGCTAGATGGCTTCTTCTCTGTTTTTGGATCTCAATACAATGTTCTCCCCCTCTCTTGTGGAGATCTATTCAATGTAATCTTATTTTTGCGGTGTGTTTGTTGAGACCGATGAATTGTGGGTTTATGATCCAGTATTATCTATGGAAAATATTTGAATCTTCTCTGAATTCGTTTATGTATGATTGAGTTATCTTTGTAAGTCTCTTCGAATTATCCTTTTTGGTTTGGCCAACTAGATTGGTAGTTCTTGCAATGGGGGAAGGGCTTAGCTTTGGGTTCAATCTTGCGGTGTCCTTACCCAGTGACAGAAAGGGTTGCAAGGCACGTATTGTATTGTTGCCATCGAGGATAACGAGATGGGGTTTTATCATATTGCATGAATTTATCCCTCTACATCATGTCATCTTGCTTAAGGTGTTACTCTGTTTTTAACTTAATACTCTAGATGCATGCTGGATAGCGGTCGATGAGTGGAGTAATAGTAGTAGATGCAGAATCATTTCGATCTACTTGTCTCGGACTTGATGCCTATATACATGATCATTACCTAGATATGCTCATAACTATGCTCAATTCTGTTAATTGCTCAATAGTAATTTGTTCACCCACCGTAGAATATCTATGCTCTTGAGAGAAGCCACTAGTGAAACCTATGGCCCCCGGGTCTATTCTCATCATATCAATCTCCATCACTTTATTACTTGCTTTGTTTTTACTTTGCCTTTGACTTTTCACTTTGCATCTATCTATCAAAAATACCAAAAATATTATTTATCAGCTCTATCAGATCTCACCCTCGTAAGTGACCGTGAAGGGATTGACAACCCCTAACCGCGTTGGTTGCGAGTAGCTATCATTTTGTGTAGGTACGAGGGACTTGTGCGTGGTCTCCTACTGGATTGATACCTTGGTTCTCAAAAACTGAGGGAAATACTTACGCTACTTTGCTGCATCATCATCTCCTCTTCGGGGAAATCCAACGCAGTGCTCAAGAGGTATCAAGAAGAATTTCTGGCACCGTTGCCGGGGAGGCTCACGCAAGCAAGTCAACAATACCAAGTACCCATCACAATCCCTATCTCTCACATTACATTATTTGCCATTTGCCTCTCATTTTCCTCTCCCCCCCTTCACCCTTGCCGTTTTATTCGCCCTCCCGTTCCCAATCTCCTCCTCTCTTTCCCATTTGCCTTTTTCCCGTTGCCTTTCTGTTTGCTCGTGTGCTAGTTTACTTATTTGTCGCGATGGCTCTACCTAGATTTGGTGACCTTCAACTTAAAAGGCTAGAGGAGATTGAAAGCAATGTCAGAAAGTTTATGGTTTTGCAATTTGAGCACAATAATTTCTTTAGAAACGAGCTTAAGGAACAAAAAAGTTTTATGAGTTATATGAATAAAGAACTCGATGATATGTCTAAAGAATTTGATGGTATAAGGGCCCAAATTGCTCGTCTTGAAAAAATGACCGCTGAACTTTCGGATATGCAAGCTACCTTAGTCAATAAGATGGCCGCTAAACCGAATACCTATGAAAATCAAGATGAAGATATAAAAGTTATTGATGTGTCCCCCATTAAATCTTTGTTTTGCAATATGAATCTTGATGAAACTGAATATGATCTTCCTTTACCTACAAGGCGTTCTAAGAATTCGGAGTTTCTAGAGCTTGATGATGAAATTGATGAAAGTGGGATTGGAATAAATAAAAACCGAGATGTTGCTAAACCCACTATTTTGGATCTCAAGGAATTTAATTATGAAAATTGCTCTTTGATTGGTTGTATTTCCTTGTTGCAATCCGTGCTAGATTCTCCTCATGCTTATAGTCAAAATAAGGCCTTTACCGAACACATTGTTGATGCCTTGATGCAATCTTATGAAGAAAAATTTGAGTTGAAAGTTTCTATCCCTAGAAAACTCTATGATGAATGGGAACCTACTATTAAAATTAAAATTAAAGATTATGAGTTTTATGCTTTGTGTGATTTGGGTGCTAGTGTCTCTACTATTCCCAAAACTTTGTGTGATTTGCTAGATTTCCGTGACTTTGATGATTGCTCTCTAAACTTGCATCTTGCGGATTCCACTATTAAAAAGCCTATGGGAAGAATTAATTATGTTCTTATTGTTGCAAATAGTAATTATGTGCCCGTGATTTTATCGTTCTTGATATAGATTGCAATCCTTCATGTCCTATTATTCTTGGTAGACATTTCCTTAGAACGATTGGTGCAATTATTGATATGAAGGAAGGAAATATTAGATTCCAATTTCCCTTAAAAAAGGGCACGTAACACTTCCCTAGAAAGAAAATAAAATTACCATATGAATCTATCATGAGAGCCACTTATGGATTGCCTACCAAAGATGGCAATACCTAGATCTATCCTTGCTTTTATGCCTAGCTAGGGGCGTTAAACGATAGCGCTTGTTGGGAGGCAACCCAATTTTATTTTGTGTTTTTTGTTTTTGCTTCTGTTTAGGAATAAATAATCCATCTAGCCTCTGTTTGGATGTGGTTTTGTATTTTAATTAGTGTTTGTGCCAAGTTGAACCTATAGGATAACCTACGATGATAGTTGATTTGATTCTGCTGAAAAACAGAAACTTTGCGCTCACGGGAAAAAAATCAATAACTCACAGAGACGTGGTTTTGCATTTATTATTTTTTCTGATGATCAATAAACAAATTTTCCAGTACGTACTATTTTGGTAGATTTTTTTAGAGTTCCAGAAGTTTGCGTTAGTTACAGATTGCTACAGACTGTTCTGTTTTTGATAGATTCTGTTTTACGAGTGTTGTTTGGTTATTTTGATGAATCTATGGCTAGTAAAATACTTTATAATCCATAGAGAAGTTGGAATACAGTAGGTTTAACACCAATATAAATAAATAATGAGTTCATTACAGTACCTTGAAGTAGTCTTTTGTTTTCTTTCTCTAACGGAGCTCACGAGATTTCTGTTGAGTTTTGTGTTGTGAAGTTTTCAAGTTTTGGGTGAATTATTTTGATGGATTATGGAACAAGGAGTGGCAAGAGCCTAAGCTTGGGGATGCCCATGGAACCCCCAAGATAATCCAAGGACACCAAAAATTCAAAGCTTGGGGATGCCCCGGAAGGCATCCCCTCTTTCTTCTACTTCCATCGGTAATTTACTTGGAGCTATATTTTTATTCACCACATGATATGTGTTTTGCTTGGAGCGTCTTGTATTATTCGTGTCTTTGCTTGTTAGTCTACCACAATCATCCTTTCTGTACACACCTTTTGAGAAAGCCATACATGAATTGGAATTTGTTAGAATACTCTATGTGCTTCACTTATATCTTTTGAGCTTGAAACTTTTTGCTCATAGTACTTCACTTATATCTTTTGAGAGTGATCATTTTTGCTCTAGTGCTTCACTTATATCTTTTAGAGCACGGTGGTGGATTTGTTTTAAAGAAACTTTTGATCTCTCATGCTTCACTTAGATTATTTTGAGAGCCGTTAATAGCATGGTAATTTGCTTAATGTTAATATGCTTGGTATTCAAGATATGTGAAACTTTCTTTTGAGTGATTTGAATACTAAGATAAGTTTGATGCTTGATAATTGTTTTGAGATATAGAAGTGATAATATCAAAGTCATGCTAGTTGGGTGATTATGAATTTGAGAAATGCTTGTGTTGAACTTTGCAAGTCCCGTAGCATGCACGTATGGTTAAAGTTGTGTAACAAATTTGAAACATGAAGTGTACCTGGCTTGTGCATCCTTATGAGTGGCGGTCGGGGATGAGCGATGGTCTTTTCCTACCAATCTATCCCCCTAGGAGCATGCGCGTAGTACTTGATTTTTGATGACTTCTAAATCTTTGCAATAAGTATATGAGCTCTTTTGACTAATGTTGAGTCCATGATTATACGCACTCTCACCTTTCCGCCTTTGCTAGCCTCTTCGGTACAGTGCATTGCCCTTTCTCACCTTGAGAGGTTGTGCAAACTTCGCCGGTGCATCCAAACCCCGTGATACGATACGCTCTATCACACATAAACCTCCTTATATCTTCCTCAAAACAGCCATCATACCTACCTATTATGGCATTTCCATAGCCATTCCGAGATATATTGCCATGCAACTTCCACCATCATCATCATGACATACATTACTTTTGTCATATTGCCATTGCATGATCATGTAGTTGACATCGTATTTGTGGCAAGGCCACCATGCATTATTTTTCATACATGTCACTCTTGATTCATTGCACCATCCCGGTACACCGCCGGAGGCATTCATATAGAGTCATATCTTGTTCTAAGTTTTGAGTTGTAATCCTTATGTTGTAATCAATAGAAGTGTGATGATCATCATTATTAGAGCATTGCCCAAAAAAAGGAAAAAAATAAGACAGGCCAAAAAAAGGAAAGGCCCAAAAAAAGAATAAGAAAAAAAAGGGCAATGCTACTATCTCTTTTTCCACACTTGTGCTTCAAAGTAGCACCTTGTTCTTCATGTATTGAGTCTCATATATTGTGCTTCAAAGTAGCACCTTGTTCTTCATGTAGTGAGTCTCATAAGTTGTTTTTTATACTAGTGGGAATCTTTCATTATAGAACTTGGCTTGTATATTCCTACGATGGGCTTCCTCAAATGCCCTAGGTCTTCATGAGCAAGCGAGTTGGATGCACACCAACTAGTTTTCTTTTGTTGAGAATTCATAGCTCTAGTGCATCTGTTGCTTGGCAATCCCAACTCCTCATGTTGACATCAATTGATGGGCATCTCCATAGCCCGTTGATTATCCTCGTCAATGTGAGACTTTCTCCTTTTTTGTCTTCTCCACACAATCCCCATCATCATATTCTATTCCACCCATAGTGCTATATCCATGGCTCACGCTCATGTATAGCGTGAAGGTTGAAAAAGTTTGAGATTATTTAAGTATGAAACAATTGCCTGGCTTGTCATCGGGGGTATAGAAGTTGGGAACATCTTTGTGTGACGAAAATGAAGCATAGCCTAACTATATGATTTTGTAGGGATGAACTTTCTTTTGCCATGATATTTTGAGAAGACATGATTGCTTTGATTAGTATGCTTGAAGTATTATTATTTTTTGTGTCAATATGAACTTTTGTCTAGAATCTTTCAGATCTGAATATTCATATCACAATTAAGAAGATTTACATTGAAATTATGCCAAAGTATCACTCCGCATCAAAAATTCTTTTTTATCATTTACCTACTCGAGGACGAGCAGGAATTAAGCTTGGGGATACCTGATACGTCTCCAACGTATCTATAATTTTTGATTGCTCCATGCTACTTTATCTACTGTTTTGGACTATATTGGGCTTTATTTTCCACTTTTATATTATTTTTGGGACTAACCTATTAACCGGAGGCCCAGCCCAGAATTGCTGTTTTTTGCCTATTTCGGTGTTTCGAAGAAATGGAATATCAAACGGAGTCCAAACGGAATGAAACCTTCGGGAACGTGATATTCTCACCGAACCTGATCTAGGAGACTTGGACCCTACTCCAAGAAGTGCCAGAGGTGGTCATGAGGGTGGATGGCGCCACCCTAGGCGCGCCCCCTACCTCGTGGGCCCCCTATTGCTCCGCCGACGTACTCCTTCCTCCTATATATACCTACGTACCCCCGTCAGATCAAATACGGAGCCAAAAACCTAATTCCACCGCCGTAACCTTCTATATCCATGAGATCCCATCTTGGGGCCTGTTCCGGAGCTCCACCGGAGGGGGCATCTACCACGGAGGGCTTCTACATCAACACCATAGCCCCTCCGATGAAGTGTGAGTAGTTTACTTCATACCTTCGGGTCCATAGCTAGTAGCTAGATGGCTTCTTCTCTCTTTTTGGATATCAATACAATGTTCTCCCCCTCTCTTGTGGAGATCTATTCGATGCAATCTTCTTTTTGCGGTGTGTTTGTTGAGACCGATGAATTGTGGGTTTATGATCCAGTATTATCTATGGAAAATATTTGAATCTTCTTTGAATTCTTTTATGTATGATTGAGTTATCTTTGCAAGTCTCTTCGAATTATCCTTTTTGGTTTGGCCAACTAGATTGGTAGTTCTTGCAATGGGAGAAGTGCTTAGCTTTGGGTTCAATCTTGCGGTGTCCTTACCCAGTGACAAAAAGGGTTGCAAGGCACGTATTGTATTGTTTCCATCAAGGATAACGAGATGGGGTTTTTATCATATTGCATGAATTTATCCCTCTACATCATGTCATATTGCTTAAGGCATTAATCTGTTTTTAACTTAATACTCTAGATGCATGTTGGATAGCGGTCGATGAGTGGAGTAATAGTAGTAGATGCAGAATCGTTTCGATCTACTTGTCTCGGACGTGATGCCTATATACATGATCATTACCTAGATATGCTCATAACTATGCTCAATTCTGTTAATTGCTCAACTGTAATTTGTTCACCCACCGTAGAATATCTATGCTCTTGAGAGAAGCCACTAGTGAAACCTATGGCCCCCGGGTCTATTCTCATCATATCAATCTCCATCACTTTATTACTTGCTTTGTTTTTACTTTGCCTTTTACTTTTCACTTTGCATCTATCTATCAAAAATACCAAAAATATTATTTATCATCTCTATCAGATCTCACCCTCATAAGTGACCATGAAGGGATTGACAACCCCTAATCGCGTTGGTTGCGAGTAGCTATCATTTTGTGTAGGTACGAGGGACTTGTGCGTGGTCTCCTACTGGATTGATACCTTGGTTCTCAAAAACTGAGGGAAATACTTATGCTACTTTGCTGCATCATCCTCTCCTCTTCGGGGAAATCCAACACAGTGCTCAAGAGGTAGCAGGTATTCATGGATGACTTCTCCATCTATGGATCCTCTTTTGATGATTGTTTGAGCAACCTTGATCGAGTTTTGCAGAGATGCGAAGACACTTGTCTCGTCCTGAATTGGGAAAAGTGTCACTTTATGGTTAATGAAGGCATTGTCTTGGGGCACAAGATCTCCGAGAGGGGTATTGAAGTTGATAAAGCCAAAGTTGATGCTATTGAAAAGATGCCATGTCCCAAGGACATAAAAGGTATAAGAAGTTTCCTTGGTCATGCCGGTTTTTATAGGAGGTTCATTAAGGACTTTTCTAAAATCTCTAGGCCTCTGACTAATTTATTGCAAAAAGATATTCCTTTTGTCTTTGATGATGATTGTGTAGAAGCATTTGAAACACTTAAGAAAGCTTTGATCACAGGACCTATTGTTCAGCCACCTAATTAGAATTTGCCTTTTCAAATTGTGTGTGATGCTAGTGATTATGCTGTGGGTGCTGTTTTAGGGCAAAGAGTCGATAAGAAATTGAATGTTATACATTATGCCAGTAAGACTCTTCATACTGCCCAGAGAAATTATGCTACCACTGAAAAAGGATTCTTAGCAGTTGTGTTTGCATGTGATAAGTTTAGACCTTATATTGTTGATTCCAAAGTTACTATTCACACTGATCATGCTGCTCTTAAATATCTTATGGAAAAGAAAGATGCTAAGCCTAGACTCATTAGATGGGTTCTCTTGCTCCAAGAATTTGACTTGCATATTATTGATAGAAAGGGAGCTGAGAACCCCGTTGCAGACAACTTGTCTAGGCTAGAGAATGTTCTTGATGACCACTGCCTATTAATGATAGTTTTCCTGATGAACAATTAGCGGTTGTCAATGCTTCTCGTACTGCTCCTTGGTATGCTGACTATGCTAATTACATTGTTGCTAAATATATACCGCCTAGTTTCACATACCAGCAAAAGAAAAAGTTCTTTTATGATTTAATACATTACTTCTAGGATGATCCACACCTTTATAAAGTAGGAGTAGCTGGTATTATTAGACGTTGTGTGCCTGAGCATGAACAGGAACAAATCCTACACAAGTGTTACTCTGAATCCTATGGAGGACACCACGCTGGAGATAGAACTGCACACAAGGTACTACAATCTGGTTTTTATTGGCCTACTCTTTTCAAAGATGCTCGTAAGTTTGTCGGATCTTGTGATGAATGTCAAAGAATAGGTAACATTAGTAGACGTCAAGAAATGCCTATGAATTATTCTCTTGTTATTGAACCGTTTGATGTTTGGGGCTTTGATTATATGGGACCTTTTCTTGCCTCCAATGGTTATACACATATTTTAGTTGTTGTTGATTACGTTACTAAGTGGGTAGAAGCTATTCCAACTAGTAGTGCTGATCATAACGCTTCTATTAAAATGCTTAAAGAAGTTATTTTTCCGAGGTTTGGAGTCCCTGGATATCTTATGACTGATGGTGGTTCACACTTTATTCATGGTGTTTTTCGTAAGATGCTTGCTAAGTATGATGTCAATCATAGAGTTGCATCTCCTTATCACCCGCAGTCTAGTGGTCAAGTAGAGTTGAGCAATAGAGAGCTCAAATTAATTTTGCAAAAGACTGTGAATAGATGTAGAAAGAATTGGTCCAAAAAACTTGATGATGCATTATGGGCCTATAGAATTGCATAAAAAAATCATATGGGTATGTCTCCATATAAGATGGTTTATGGAAAAGCATGTCATCTACCTCTTGAACTTGAACATAAAGCATATTGGGCTATTGAAGAGCTTAATTATGACTTCAAACTTGCCGGTGAGAAATGGTTATTTGATATTAGCTCACTTGATGAATGGAGAACCCACGCATATGAGAATGCTAAGCTTTTCAAAGAAAAAGTCAAACGCTGGCATGATAAAAGGATACAAAAGCATGAGTTTAATGTAGGAGACTATGTGTTATTGTTCAACTCTCGTTGAAGATTTTTTGCAGGAAAACTTCTCTCAAAATGGGAACCTATGTTATCGAGGAGGTCTATCGTTCTGGTGCTATAAAAATCAACAACTTTGAAAGCACAAATCCGAGGGTGGTAAACGGTCAAAGAATTAAACATTATATTTCAGGTAATCCTATCAATGTTGAAACCAATATTATTGAAACGATAACCCCTGAGGAATACATAAGAGACACTTTCCAGAATGTTCCAGACTCCGAAAAGGCATAGGTACAGCGTACGGTAAGTAAACCGACTCCAAAACAACTCTAATAGCAATTTTCATCAGTTTTGGATTATTTAGGATTTTAGGAAGAAAGAAGTAGTCCGAAAGGGACACGAGGCTCCCACGAGAGAGGAGGGCGCCCCCCCCTGTAGGGCGCGCCCCCCTGTCTCGTGGGCACCTCATGTGCCTCCCGGACTCCGCTTTCTTGTTTGTTACGTATTTTGGTCGGTAAAAATTCATTATATATACTCCTGAAGGTTTTGACCACCGTATCACGCAAATATCCTTTGTTTTTGTTTCGAGTTGTTCCTGTTGTAGATTTAGAGCACCATAAATTCTCCCTCCTACAACAACAAAGACAAGGATGCCTGGCTATTGAAGATAGAGTTGAAAAGAGAGGAACCGGAAGAGAGTAACAAGGGTGAAGGGATCAAGAAGGCTATGGAGGTTCAAGCTCCGGTGGTGAAAGAAGAAGACATCCCTCACCCTTTACCTAACCTTTTCACTCCAACAGAGATTGAAGCTTTCAAGATGATTGAGTTAGCCCGCATACAAAACAAGTATCTCACACAGGAGAATATTTTGTTCAAGGATCATATTGCTAGGCTCAAGGGCATTATCCGCAAGTTGGAGGAGCTTTTATGCTCGATGTGCGATTATCCACCGTCATCATCACCACCTCCATCACCTCCGAAGAAATAATCACATGGGTATGGGCACTCCCCTTGGCAACTGTCAAGATTGGGGGAGGTGCCCCCATATCATATCACCACCACACTCCTATCTTTACCGCTTTATTTAGTTCGATCCTTTTAGTAGTATCTTGATTTATTAGTTCGAAGTTTTGATTCCAAGTAGTTTTGAGTTTTGCTTTGTGATCTCTTTATGTAATCGAGTACATGTGCTATCTATAATAAAGATTAGTGTTGAGTCAAGGGCTTTGCTATGTTTCTATGATCTTGAGAAAGTAGAAAAAACAAAAGAGTTCATATTGATCTTATGGATAGTGATAACTTCACACATAGAAAGTATGAGGCATAAAAATTGTTGAGAGTTGATGAACGTAGCCTTGGTCATCATTGCAATTCATGGGGAGTGGTAAGGAAAGAGGGGTTTACATATAAATATATTATCTTGGACATCTTTTATGATTGTGAAGCAGTCATTAAGTATGACATGCTAAAAGAGTTGACGTTGGACAAGGAAGACAACGTAATGGTTTATGTTTTCCGACATCTCAGTTAAAGTATATTGTCAGTGACCTTCTAAACAAGTTGAGCTTGCCTTTCCCCCTCATGCTAGCCAAAACTCCTTGCACCAAGTAGAGATACTACTTGTGCTTCCAAATATCCTTAAACCCAGTTTTGCCATGAGAGTCCACCATACCTACCTATGGATTGAGTAAGATCCTTCAAGTAAGTTGTCATCGGTGCAAGCAATAAAAATTGCTCTCCAAATATGCATGACTTATTAGTGTAGAGAAAATAAGCTTTGTACGAACTTGTTTTGGAAGTAATAAAAGCGACGGAGTGCATAATAAAGGTCCACATACAAGGGGCAATATAAAGTGACGTTCTTTTGCATTAAGACTTTGTGTATCCAACCCTAAAAGCGCATGACAACCTCTACTTCCCTCTGCGAAGGGCCTATCTTTTACTTTATGATTTACTTTATACTTGAGTCAAGGTGATCCTCACCTTTCCCTTTTTCATTTTATCCTTTGGCAAGCTCTTCGTGTTTGAAAGATCATGATATATATATCCGATTGGATGTAAGTTGGCATAGCCTATTATTGTTGACATCACCTAAAGGTGAATACGTTGGGAGGCAACACAATAAGCCCCTATCTTTCTCAGTGTCCGGCTGAAACTCTATAACCACAAGTATTGCATGAGTGTTAACAATTATGGGAGACTACGAGATAGTTGAGTATGTGAGCTTGCTGAGAAGCTCTATTAGTGACTCTTTCTGATGTTACAATAAATTGCAATTGCTTGAATGACTGAGATTATAGTTTGTTAGTTCCCAATGAAGTTTTTGAACCATACTTGACATTGTGAATTGCTTATTACTTGAACATAGGAAATCATATGACAAAATCCATATATGTTGCTGTTATTAGAATGATCATGATGCCCTCATGTCCGTATTTTTATTTTTATCGACACCTCTATCTCTAAACATGTGGACATATTTTTCGGTTTCGGTTTCCGCTTGAGGACAAGCGAGGTCTAAGCTTGGGGGAGTTGATACGTCCATTTTGCATGATGCTTTTATATCAATATTTATTGCATTATGGGCTGTTATTACACATTATATCTCAATACTTATGGCTATTCTCTCTTATTTTACAAGGTTTACCATGAAGAGGGGGAATGCCGGCAGCTGGAATTCTGGCTGGAAAAGGAGCAAACGTTGGAAACCTATTCTGCACAACTCCAAAAGACCTGAGACTCCACGAAACAACTTTTTGGATTTATTAAGGAATTATGAGCAAAAGAAATAGGCCAGGGGGCCCACACCCTGTCCAGGAGACAGGGGGCGTCCCCCCCCCTAGGGCGCGCCCCTATCTCCTAAGCCCCCTGGTGGGCCTCCGACGTCCATCTTCTGCTATATGAAGGGTTTGTCCTGGAAAAAATCGTGGGCAAGCTTACGAGACGAAACTCCGCCGCCACGAGGAGAAACCTTGGCGGAATCAATCTAGGGCTCTGGCGGAGCTATTCTGTTGGGGACACTTCCCTCCGGGTGGGGGAAATCATCACCAACGTCATCACCAACGATCCTCTCATCAGGAGGGGATCAATCTCCATCAACATCTTCACCGGCATCATCTCATCTCAAAACCCTAGTTCATCTCTTGTATCCAATCTTGTATCAAAACCACAAATTGGTACCTGTGGGTTGCTAGTAGTGTTGATTACTCCTTGTAGTTGATACTAATTGGTTTACTTGGTGGAAGATCATATGTTCAGATCCTTCAGGCATATTATTACACCTCTGATTATGAACATGAATATGCTTTGTGAGTAGTTACGTTTGTTCCTGAGGACATGGGTGAAGTCTTGCTATTAGTAGTCATGTGAATTTGGTATTCGTTCGATATTTTGATGAGATGTATGTTGTCTCTCCTCTAGTGGTGTTATGTGAACGTCGACTACATGACACTTCACCAGTATTTGGGCCTAGAGGAAGGCATAGGGAAGTAATAAGTAGATGATGGGTTACTAGAGTGACAGAAGCTTAAACCCTAGTTTATGCATTGCTTCGTTAGGGGTTGATATGGACCCATATGTTTAATGTTGTGGTTAGGTTTACCTTAATACTCCTTTTTGTAGTTGCGGATGCTTGCAATAGGGGTTAATCATAAGTGGGATGCTTGTCCATGTTAGGGCAGTACCCAAGTCCCGGTCCACCCACATATCAAATTATCAAAGTACCGAATGTGAATCTTATGAACGTGATGAAACTATCTTGACGATAATTCCCAATGTGTCCTCGGGAGCTCCTTCCTCATTATTAGAATTTGTCCAGGCTTATCCTTTGATACATAAAGTATTAGGCCACCTTGCTGCACTTTATTACTTTATTTACTTTTTGCTTGTTACTATTTATCTTATCACAAAACTATCTATCACCTACTATTTCAGTCCTTGCAGAAAAAACCATACTGAAAACCGCTTATCATTTCCTTTTGCTCCTTGTTAGGTTCGACACTCTTACTTATCGAAAGGACTACGATAGATCCCCTACACTTGTGGGTCATCAATTCCCTCAGATGTTGGGATGAGTCTTCGGACTTTACGAAAAATAAAAGAGGCCAAAGAAGCCCACCAAAAAAATGAGAGAACAAGAGGTAAGGGACAATGTTACTATCCTTTTACCACACTTGTGCTTCAAAGTAGCACCGTGATCTTCATGATAGAGAGTCTCATATGTTGCCACCTTCATATGCTAGTGGGAATTTTTCATTATAGAACTTGGCTTGTATATTCCAGTGATGGGCTTCCTCAAATTTCCCTAGGTCTTCGTGAGCAAGCAAGTTGGATGCACACCCACTTAGTTTCTTTTGATGAGCTTTCATACACTTATAGCTCTAGTGCATCCGTTGCATGGCAATCCCTACTCACTCACATTGATATCTATTAATGGGCATCTCCATAGCCCGTTGATACGCCTAGTTGATGTGAGACTATCTTGTCCTTTTTTACCTTCTCCACAACCACCATCCTATTCCACCTATAGTGCTATGTCCATGGCTCACGCTCATGTATTGCGTGAAGATTGATAAGGTTTGAAAATACTGAAGTATGAAACAATTGCTTGGATGAAACCAGGTTTGTGCATGATTTAAATATTTTGTGTGATGAAGATAGAGCATAGCCAGACTATATGATTTTGTAGGGATAACTTTCTTTGGCCATGTTATTTTGAGAAGACAAGATTACTTTGTTAGTATGCTTGAAGTATTATTATTCTTATGTCAATATTAAAGTTTTATCTTGAATCTTTGGGATCTGAACATTCATGCCACAATAAAGAAAATTATATTGAGAATTATGCTAGGTAGCATTCCACATCAAAAATTATGTTCGTCTCCAACGTATCTAAATTTTTGATAGAATCCTTTAAAAATCTGGCTTAAAGCATCTAGCTGAAAGCATAGTTGCAATAGTTAACACTGAATCCATAGCCCCCAAGGGCCGTCTTAATCAGCATGAATGAGTCGGTTCTTTATATTCTTGTACAGAAGATAATACTTATGTGTGTAGTTATCATGAGCCGGCTATGGCCGGTTGTAGCACCAAGGGGTCGCCATAAAATTGCAACAAGACAAGCAATATGCATTAGTCCCCAAGTGCCAAGTTCTCTTGCTCGCAAAGTGCTTGGGACTTATTCGCATAAGCCGCCACATAAATAGAGCTTTCGGCAGAAGATGTGTCTCCAACGTATCTATAATTTTTTATTGTTCCATGCTATTATATTATATGTTTTGGATGTTTAATGGGCTTTATTATACACTTTTATATTATTTTTGGGACTAACCTATTAATTGGAGGCCCGGTCCAAATTGTTGTTTTTTTGCCTATTTCAGTGTTTCGCAGAAAAGGAATATCAAACGGAGTCCAAATGGAATGAAACCTTCGGGAGAGTTATTTCTGGAACGAACGCAATCCAGAAGACTTGGAATGGACGTCAAGAAAGAAACGAGGAGGCCACGAGGCAGGAGGGCGTGCCCCCCACCCTCGTGGGCCCCTTGTGGCTCCCCAGACCGACTTTTTTTGCATATATATACTCATATACCCTGAAAACATCCAGGAGCACCATGAAACCCTATTTCCACCACCGCAACCTTTTTTAACCATGAGATCCCATCTTAGGGCCTTTTTCGGCGCTCCGTCGGAGGGGGAATCGATCACGGAGGTCTTCTACATCAACATCATAGCCTCTCTGATGAAGTGTGAGTAGTTTACCTCAGACCTTTGGGTCCATAGTTATTAGCTAGATGGCTTCTTCTCTCTCTTTGGATCTCAATACAAAGTTCTCCTCGATCTTCTTGGAGATTTCTTCGATGTAACTCTTTTTGCGGTGTGTTTGTCGAGATCCGATGAATTGTGGGTTTATGATCAAGATTATCTATGAACAATATTTGAATCTCCTCTGAATTCTTTTATGTATGATTTGTTATCTTTGCAAGTCTCTTTGAATTATCAGTTTGGTTAGGCCTACTAGATTGATCGTCATTGCAATGGGAGAAGTGCTTAGATTTGGGTTCAATCTTGCGGTGTCCTTTCCTAGTGACAGCAGGGGCAGCAAGGCATGTATTGTATTGTTGCCATCGATGATAAAAAGATGGGGTTTATATCATATTGCTTGAGTTTATCCCTCTATATCATGTCATCTTGCCTAATGTGTTACTCTGTTCTTATGAACTTAATGCTCTAGATGCATGTTGGATAGCGGTTGATGTGTGGAGTAATAGTAGTAGATGCAGAATCATTTCGATCTACTTGTCACGGACGTGATGCCTATATACATGATCATGCCTAGATATTCTCATAACTATGCACTTTTCCATCAATTTCTCGACAGTAATTTGTTCACCCACCGTAATACTTATGCTATCTTGAGAGAAGCCACTAGTGAAACCTACGGCCCCTGAGTCTATTTTCCATCATATAAGTTTCTGATCTATTTTATTTTGCAATCTTTACTTTCCAATATATATCATAACAATACCAAAAATATTTATCTTATTATCTCTATTAGATCTCACTTTTGCAAGTGGCCATGAAGGGATTGACAACCCCTTTATCACATTGGTTGCAAGGTTCTTATTTGTTTGTGCAGGTACGAGGGATTTGCGTGTAGCCTCCTACTGGATTGATACCTTGGTTCTCAAAAACTGAGGGAAATACTTACGCTACTTTGCTGCATCACCCCCTCTTCAAGGGAAAACCAATGCATTCTCAAGAGGTAGCAAAAGACATTATCCCCCAAGTGCCAAGTGTTGTTGCTTGCAAAAGGCTTGGGACTTAATGTTTTGAACTAACATTGAATTATGATTTTGATCCGTTGTATGAACAGACCACCACTGCTCAACTTCAATCAGAGATGTCTGACTTGAAGACTCGTCTGGAGCTGCAAGAGGCTGAGACCCAGAAGGCAAATTCAAAGTTTGAATTTAGTGTGGCTGAATCAGAAAAAGTGAAGGCCGGCTTTGAAGTTGAAAAAACACATGGGCTAAAGAGAAAATTGCCTTGACACAACGGGCTAAGAAGGCGGAGACGGCTCTCCAGGAAGTGACCACTGAACTCACCGGCTTAAAACGCTAGGTGTCTCAGATGGTTTCTGCTATCTTTGGTAAGCCGCCTAATGATTGTCAAATTTTAATATCTTCCTTAATGATTTGAACCACTTTTAATCCATCCAATGATTATTTTGCAGGCCCCAGAAGCACCAATCTCAAGCAAGATATGCTTGTGAAGCTAAAGGCGGTTTACACATTGGTGGAGCAGCTTTACACTGGTGCTCAACGCGCATTGGCCACAATTTCTCCATCTAATGAAGCCCCCACTCTGTTGGTTGATGTGTTAAGGAAGCTTTCTGTTCTTCCCGAGAGGTTTAGTGAAATGAAGCGACCATCTACGAGAGCCGGAGCTGTGACTGCCATAAGCCGGGCCAAAGCATGGTTACCGGAGCTAGACTCGGCAGATATCTCTATCGGGTATCCAAGCTTTAAGGAAGACGACACTCTGTTTGACCAGAAGGACTTTGCTACTTGCGTGAAGGATATACGTCCTCTGGCCAGTCTGATTGCCAATGAGACATACCTCACCAAGTATCAACCGACTTATGATTTGGGAAATTAGAAGATGCCAATGCCATCTTACAAAGTGAAAGACCTGATCCCCCCAATCTGTAAGCAAACTTTTGCTCCTGAAGTTGACCCGTCCAAGCTTATTGATGATGAAGCTGAGTTCCAAGCTTTGAGTGGCATTAACTGGTCATCACCGACCTTCCAGGAAGTAGAAGAGGACGAAGAATCAGAGAGGGGTGATCCGGAAGCGTCGGGACATCAGAATCAAGAAGATTGATCCATTGGGCGGTTCATATTGTGTGACCTTCTGGAAAACAATTAATCATTTGGACTCCTGGAGTCATGTAATAGGGTAGAAATAACTTTGCTCTGTCGTGCCATCGTGCACGCTTGTGCTCAACATTGTTAACCGCCACATGATACTTATCCTTGTAGGTTTAACATGGTGTTTTAGTGGTGCAGAAAAATTTCGATTTATCCTGCACACAAGTAGATCAAAAGACCCCTTGGTGGTTTACCGCAGGGTGGGTCATAGTATCTCGCATACAACTACTGATGCTTAAAACAGTTATGGATAAGGCTGGTTGAACCCAAATTGAAACATAATAATAACAATATTGTACCTATGATATTGAATTGTACTGCAGGTTTACGATACCTGTGCAGTAAGGGTGAGCACCCAAAGCTTTTTAGAAGCCAATATTTCCAAGTGATGGATATCATCATGTATGGGCGGCTTGTCGCCTCTTATTAAGCCGGGTAATAGAAACCACGGTGTCGGATATCGGGTTCCGCCAAAACCATTAAGGTTCAAACACTGGGGTGCGCACAAAGATTCCCCCCTACCGAATCTCACTCCCAGCCTCGCCGCAATCCCTAAGCTAGATCGATGAACTCACAGCACAAGAGACACAAGATTTATACAGGTTCGGGCCACCGTTGTGGTGTAATACCCTACTCCTGTGTGTGGTGGTGGATTGCCTCTTGGGCTAATGATGAACAGTATAAGGGAAGAACAGGCTCGCGAGGAGAGGTGTTCTTGTTCTTGGTGGGTGGTGTTCTCCTTTGGAAGGATTCGATCCCTTCGTTCTCCCTCTCCTTTTCTACTGTGATGGCTAGCCCTATTTATAGAGGCCATGGTCCTCTTCCCAAATATTGAGCGGGAAGGGATCCAACAACGACCATTTTGAAAGGGGACAACTAGTACATGCTATCATGGCTAAAGGTGGTCTTCCCCTGCCAAAGGCACTAGTGATGACGCTGTCTTGGGCTCCACGATGACCTCCGTCCTACCGTCCTACTGGTCTTGGTCTTGTTGCACTGATATGGAAACCTTCTGATGCCTTGGTACTCCGCGTCTGCACTTGCCTCCTTTGCACCAAAGAGGAAACGAGGACACTGCGCAGGCTGGCGCCCGCCTGGCCTTGGTCATCATGGCTTGCATCATGGGAACCTCGCAAGGTACCCTTTGCCTTGATCTCTCCGCCTCCCTCGCGAGCCTGCCTGGTGAGGCCGCTCCCGAGGAGGCCTTCCATCGTCCGCCCCGCGAGGCTTGGCCCCTCACGAGGGTCTTGAGTGTTGGTTGATGAAGACGGGTCGTACTGGGCCACCGGTTGAGCCACGCCGCAGGCCGCAGGCAGGCAAGTCTGGGGACCCCCGTTCCTAGAACGCCGACAGTAGCCCCCGGGCCCAAGGCGCGCTCGGACATGGCTTAGCGGCGAAGCCAAAGTGAAAGTGCGGTGCGCCGCGGGCCCCAACAGCCTGCGGCCTTGGTCGACGCGTGGCGACTAATTGGATGTGTGCGTCTCTGCTTCCCCACGCAACCTCGGCAACTACCCGATTCGATGAGTCCATGTTGCATGCAAAAAGGGTTATCATTACCTGCGATCGTGGAGGTTGACGGTTGGCATTCCTTGGGCTATAAATGAGGAGGGGCGAGAGCCCCATCGCCCATCTCTTCTTGCTCTGCCTGCTTCTTCTCCCTCGCCCTGTTGCTTGTAGCACTTCTCATGGCGCCTGCGAGGAGGTTTTCAGCCATAGAGAAGGGGAAGGCCCGTCAGGAAGGGCCTGGATCCCCTCCGCCCAAGCGCAGACGTGGTCGCCCTCGCAAGCACGCTATGAGCCCCGTCGTGGCTCTCCGTGGCCGCGGTTGTGGCCTTTCGCGTGGTGGGGGCCGCCCATGTCGAGGCAGCCTGGTTGGTGAAGGAAGGTGTGCTGTGGTTGTGCGGCCTCCCGGCCGCGCTTCCACTTGGCGGAGGTGTTACCGGAATTCGTCGTGTGGTCGAAGAACCCGACCGGCAACTGGCTTCAGCTCCCGTGCTTCTTCACCGGCGAGCTGCCGGCCGCTGGCCCAGGCGGGCTCTGGTTGCAGGCAGACGGCTGCTGCAACAGGGCTTCCTGGGTCACGGTGGAGGTCTCCGTCACCGGCAAAGCAGCCTTGGACCAAGGCTGGCAGACGTTCGCCCGCGCGCGTGGCCTGGGCAGGCCGTGCACCCTCCACTTCAGGTACGATGGCGACGCGACCCTCTATGTGAGGGTGTTCGGAGAGGATGGCCGCCGCATTGGGTGGTGCCCTAAAGACATCGACAGCGACGAGGAGCTCGGCCTTGGCAACGGCCATGATGAAAGCGAAGGCGAACCTACTCCTGGCGGCGACCATGGCTTGTCGAGCTACGGTGGCTCTTCTTCCGGCGGCAGCTCCTCCAGCGGCGACTACGAGCACCCGCCATGCTGCCGTGCCCGCCTTGAGGGCGGAAGCGGGTCGTCCCGTCGCCATGCTTCGGTGAAGCGCGAGGCAGGGTCTGGCTGAGCTCGGGAGGTCGCTGCAGATCCCTCCTCGCGAGCTGTTGCAAGGCGTGTGCCGCTTTTGTTTTGTTTTCCTTCTTTTCCTGCATCGAGAGAGAGAAGTATGGGGCCCCGTGGGGGCGTGCCACAAACTTTGATTCCCTAGTTATCATGCTGCATTTATTGTTCCCATGCTATGTCATGGTGCCGTTGTTATGCTTCTGCGCGTAGGAACAACTTAGCTTGGCACGTTTGAAGTAGTTTCCGCCTCGCGAGGCGCCTACTTCAGGCCTCGCCGGGCGCCTTAAGAGCTGCAAAAAAATCGTTTGGAGAATCATTTCCGAACCTTGGTCTCGAGGGTTGCCGGCCATGGCCCAGTGCTTCGTGTCGCGATGCCCGAGGGGCATGGACTGGGAGGGGTGCTCCCGCTGCAAACTCGAATGAGAGAGCCTCGTGAAAATCAAAAGAGAAAAGGCTCACGAGGGCACCCGCGCAGCCCCCTCGCGAGGCTTGTGTGTGTGTGAGAGAGAGAGAGCGAGTCAGACAAAGAGATGAAAAGCAGAAAACAGGGGCAGAAGACGATAGACAGAACCAACAAAGAACACCAGAAGCCACTTTACTCAAGGTTCAAACAAGGAAGAGCGAGCCAACTGCGGAAAGCAAATGAAAAGGCGCATCCGGCACCTAGTCTAGTCTTCGATGTCTTCTCACCAGTGCGGATCTAAGTGCTGCCACTGGGCATGGGAGGGAGCCCCCGAGGCCCAAGGGCGGCACTCCGGAGACTCCGGGGTGTGTACAGCCCCACTCATTATTACGTGAGTGTGTCACGAGTGGCGAGCTTCACAGGCACTCGGCCATCTTCACAGGCACCGGGCCTTTCTTCGGGCGGCGTGCTTCACAGGCACTAGGCCTTCTTCATAGGCACCGGGCCTTTCTTCAGGGGTAAAACTTCCGGAGGTGCCGGATGTTCCAGGCGTTTGTGATGGGTACCCCTTCCTGGGTCTCCAGGCACGCGGCGCCAGGCCTGGAGACATGGACGACCATGAACGGGCCCTCCCAGATGGGTGAGAGCTTATGCAGCCCTTCCCTAGAGAGCACCCGCCTCAGGACGAGGTCACCTACCTCGAGCGTTCTGGGGCGGATGCTGCGATAGTGATACCGCCGCAGCGCCTGCTGGTATCTTGCCGCCCGTAGCGTGGCTTCATGGCGGTGTTCCTCCCCCAGCACGAGGTCCATCCACCGCATGGCGTCCTGCTGCGCCTCATCAAACACCAGGACCCGTGCGGAGCGACGCCTGACCTCGTGAGGGAGAAGCGCTTCTGCTCCGTAGACAAGGAAGAACGGGGTCTCGCCCGTTGGTTGGTGGCGGTAGTGCGGATGGACCACAGCACGGACTGGAGCTCGTCGTGCCAGCCCCTGCCATAGGCCTCTAGCTTCTTCTTGAAGGTCCTGGTCTTGAGGCCCCTCAGGACCTCCACGTTGGCGCGTTCGGCCTAGCCGTTGCTCCAGGGGTGCGCCACCGAAGCGTAGCAGATTTGCGTTCCAAGGTTAGTGCAATATGTTTTGAAGAGATTGCTGGTGAACTACGAACCGTTGTCAGTGATGATGCGGTTAGGGACCCCAAACCGGCTCACGAGGCCCTTGATAAACTTGACCGCAGAACCGGCTGTGATGGTGCGGACGGCTTCCACCTCCGCCCACTTGGTGAACTTGTCGATGGCGACGTAGAGGTAGCGGTAGACCCCAAGCGCTCGAGGGAACGGGCCCAAGATATCCAGCCCCCAGACCGCGAACGGCCACGAGAGCGGGATGGTCTGCAGGCCCTGCGCTGGCTGATGGACCTTCTTGGCGTGGAATTGGCAGGCTTCGCAGGACTTCACCAACTCGGTTGCGTCTTGAGTGTCGTAGGCCAGTAGAACCCACTGCGAAATGCCTTGCCGACGAGGGTCCATGACAACGAGTGGTGTCCGCAATCTCCACCTTGTATGTCGGCTAGTAGTTCCTTCCCCTATTCCCTGGAGATGCAACACAGGGAAACATCATTCGGTTGCTTCCGATATAGCTCACCGTCTTGGATACAGTAGGCCGTGGCTTGCCGGGCCATGCGCTCCGCGTCCTCCTCCTTCTCTGGAAGCGTCCCTTGCATCAGGTATTCCTTGAATTCCTTGGTCCAACATCCCTCCTGAGACTCCAACGCCAAGAGTAGGCGCGCTCCCGAGGTCGGGCCACAGGCTGGGGCTCCAGTGGAAGGCGGCTGAGGCAGCTCTTCCCGAGGCTGTGCCGTCCTTGAAAGTGGTGGTGCCACCGAGGGCTTGAAGAGTCATTCCTCGAAAATGCCAGGCTCCTGAGGTAGCCACTTGGACACCCTCCTGGCGATGTCGTCAGCCTCTTGGTTGGTGTCGCGGGGCACGTGCTGCAGCTCCAGCCCCCAGAACTACTTCTCCATCCTGCGTACTTCCGCGAGGTATGCTTCCATGTGCTCGTCCTTCGGCTCATACACCTTGTTGGAGAAGTTGACGAGGAGTTGCGAATCGCCCTTGATGATGAGGCGCTTTACTCCCAGTGCCGCGGCAGCCTTCAGGCCGGCTATGAGGCCCTCGTATTCCGCTATGTTGTTGGAGACCTGCTCGCCCTGCTTGAAACAGAGCTGTATGGCATAGTAGAGCTTGTCTCGAGTGGGGGATATAAGCACTGCACCAACCCTTGCGCCTTGCCGCGAGAATGCACCATCAAAGTACATGACCCAGCCATCTGGTGCCTCACTTCCTGGGGAGAGAGACTGATCCTCGCCCGCCTTGAGCCCTGGTGCCTCCGTCCATTCTACCACGAAATCAGCAAGTGCGGCTCCCTTGATGAAACTGGTTGTGCTGAACTCCAACTAAAATGCCTGCAGCTCGATGTTCCACTCAGCGACTCTCCCAGCGGAGTTGGGGCTCCTGAGTACCCTTTCCAATGGGTAGGCCGAGACGACCTTGATGGGGTGACCTTGGAAGTAGTGCCGCAGCTTACATGAGGCCACCAAGAGCACGAGTAAGAGCTTCTGAGGCATGGGGTACCGCGCCCTTGCATCCCGCAGCACCGTGCTGACGAAGTACACCGGATGCTCAACGAGGGTGGGTGCGCTAATGTGGCATGTATCTTCCGGAGGTTGAGGCGCTTTCTAAGACAATGGAGCCCCCAATGCCTGGATGCTTGGTGGGGCCTCCTCAGCCCTGGGGGCATCTTCCTGCTGAGCTTGGTCCCCTGCTGCTACTGTCGTGGTCCTCCCGAGGCTTTCCTGGTCTTGAGTCCCCCCGGTTGAGGCCGCAGCTGGGCGGGACGCGGCCTTAGCCTGGCGTTCCTCCCGAACCGCCACTAGGGCCACGCTGGTTGAGTAGGGAGTGGCGTCAAGGTAGAGCACTGGGGTGTCGAGAGGGCGCGGTGCCACCATCGCGGGAGGGCTGGTCAAATATTTCTTGAGGTCTCAAAACGCTTGGTCTGCCTCCTGTGTCCACTCAAACGGGCCCTTCTTCTTCATCAGCTTGAAGAACGGCAGGGCACGCTCCCCCAGCTTGGATATGAAGCGTCCTAACGCCGTCACGCAGCCGACGAGCTTCTGCATTTCTCTGAGGGTCTGCGGTGGACTCATTCTTCAATTGCCTTGACCTTCTCTGGGCTGGCCTCGATCCCCCTGTGGGACACGAGGAAGCCCAGCAGCTTGTCGGAAGGGACGCTGAACACGCACTTCTTTGGGTTGAGTCGCAGGTGTACCTGGCGAAGACTCGCGAAGGTCTCCTCCAAATCCTAGATCAAGGTCCTTGCCTCCCGAGATTTCACCACAATGTCATCGACGTAAGCCTCGGCGTTTTTCCCAAGCTGCCGTCCCAAGGCAATGTGCATCAACCGTTGGAAGGTCGTGCCCACGTTGCGCAACCCGAATGGCATGCAAGTGTAGCAGTATACCCCGCATGGGGTCAGGAAGGTTGTCTTCTCCACATCTTCCACAGCCATCTTGATCTGGTGATAACCCGAAAACGCATCCAGGAAACACAGCAGGTCGCACTCGGTGGTGCAATCGACGATCTGGTCGATGCAGGAAAGCGGGAACAGATCTTGGGGGCAGGCCTTGTTGAGGTTGGTGAAGTCGATGCACATGCACTCCTTTCCCCCTTTTTTGGCACGAAAACGGGGTTTGCCAGCCTTTCGGGGTAGTGAACCTCGTGAATAACACCTGCTGCCTCTAGCTTGCGGGTTTCTTGGAAAATGAAGGCCTGCTTCTCTGTGGACTGCTGCCTTGCTTTCTGCTTCACGGGGCGTACATTGGGGCAAACATTCAGGTGATGCTCAATCACCTCCCTTGGGACCCCCGCTAGCTGCTTTGGCTCCCACGTGAACACCTCCTTGTTCGAGCGCAAGAACTTCACCAACGCCTTCTCTTGTTCGGACTCAAGGTCGGCACCTATGGTGAAGGTGGCTCCCGAGGACCCGTCTTCCTCAACTGGCACCTGCTTGGTCTCCGCCTTATCCTGAGTGAACAACTGCTTCTTTTTGGTCGATGCAGCTTCCTTGGCCTTGGAGGAGTCCGTCTCGGCGGGCTGTGCTACCGCGGCGGCCTTGAGGGCCAGCTTGAGCGCCAGCAGAGCCTCCTTGGTATCTCCAGCTATGGTGAGGATGCCGCTGCTCCCGGGCATCTTCATGAGGTTGTAGGCCGGATGGGTTGCTGCCATGAACTGAGCTAGGGCAGGGTATCCGAGGATGGCATTGTACGGGAGGCCGACGCGAGCAATGTCGAAGTCGATCAGTTCTGTGCGGTAGTTGTCATGGGTGCTGAAGGTCAGAGGAAGGCTGATTTGCCCCAGGGAACTGGAGGAACCGCCTCCAACACCCGAGAAAGGCTTGCTGGGTCAGAGCCACTCCAACGGTACATGTAGGAGGCTGAAGGCCTCCACCGAGAGCACGTTGAGGCCGGCACCACCATCAATGAGGGTTTTGGTGACGGCCACCTGGAAGATGGTGGGTGTGTAGAGCATCGGGAGCGCACCTGAGCAGGCGGTGATGACGGGGTGATCTTCTGAGTTGAAGGTCAGGTTGGACTTGGGCGCCACTCAACCTGGGGGAGCCCCTTGCCGTGTGAGGACGTCGCTGATCTGGCGAAAGAACGGCTTGGCGTGGCGGTCTTAAGGTGGCGCCAGCGAGCCGCCCAGGAGAGCTGTGACAACTGGGGGCGCCGGTGTCACGTAGTGGGCGAGGAAGAGGTCGCGCAGTTCCTCCCAGGAGGCCACAGAAGAAGCCAGTAGGTTGAGCAACCATGCGCGCGGGACGCCAGTAAGGGCCATGGGAAGCCAGTTGGCCATGACCTTATCGTCGCCCCCGGCCTTGAGGACGGCCTCCTCGTATGCGCGGGTCCGGCGTGATGTCGTAGCGCGGCGGCATCTCTGGCTTGAACTTGTGCGGCCATTGCACCTGTCGTACGGCGGGGGCCAAGGCTCAGAGCCCCATGGCCCCAGCGTTGGCGCTGGTCGCCGGAGCCGGAAGTGCGGTGTCCGCCATGGGGGCGAAGCGCGGTGCTGGCGGAGTGCGGGTCGACAGTAGGAAGAGCTCCGGCGCAGCCCCTACCTGGCGCGCCAAATGTCGGATATCGGGTTCCGGCAAAACCCTTAAGGTTCGAACACTAGGGTGCACATGAAGATTTTCCCTTACCGAATCTCGCTCTCAGCCTCGCCGTGATCCCTAATCTAGATCGATGAACTCACAGCACAAGAGACACAAGATTTATACAGGTTCGGCCACCGTTGTGGTGTACTCCTGTGTGTGGTGGTGGATTGCCTCTTGGGATGATGATGAATAGTACAAGGGAAGAACAGCCTCACGAGGAGAGGTGTTCTTGTGCTTGGTGGGTGGTGTTCTCCTTTGGAAGGATTCGATCCCTTCGTTCTCCCCCTCCTTTTCTACTATGGTGGCTAGCCCTATTTACAGAGGCCCTGGTCTTCTTCCCAAATATTGAGCGGGAAGGGATCCAACAACGGCCATTTTGAAAGGGGACAACTAGTACAAGCTATCTTGACTAAAGGTGGTCTTCGCCTGCCAAAGGCGTTGGTGATGACGCCGTCTTGGGCTCCACGATGACCTCTGTCCTGCCGCCCTGCTGGTCTTGGTTTTGTTGCACCGATATGGAAACCTTTGCCTGATGCCTCGGTACTCCGCGTCTGCACTTGCCTCCTTTGCACCAAAGAGTAAATGAGGACACTACGCGGGCTGGCGCACGCCTGGCCTTGGTTGTCATGGCTTGTGTCATGGGAACCTCGCGAGGTACCCTTTGCCTTGATCTCTCCGCCTCCCTCGCGAGCCTGCCTGGTGAGGCCGCTCCTGTGGAGGCCTTGCGTCTTCCGCCCCGCGAGGCTTGGCCCCTCGCGAGGGTCTTGAGTGTTGGTTGATGAAGACGGGCTGTACTGGGCTACCGGTTGAGCCACGCCGTAGGCCGCAGGCAGGCAAGTCTGGGGACCCCCGTTCCCAGAACGCCGACACATGGGTAAGCTTCAAATATGAGCTATGAAAGTAAAGGCTGCATGGCCGGAATTACTTTAAACCAAAAGGCAAGATAGTATCAAGAAGAACCGGAAAAACTTCAAAAAATCAAGCCAAATGTCAAAAGCGAGGCTATGCTTCGAATACGAGCAGGAATCCGGACCATAAGGGTTAATAGCTATGATTCGAATACGACCAGGAAGCCCCCGAATGGTTTTTGGCATTGCGCTGATCAAAGGGGTACCGACAGCTATGATTCGAATATGATCAGGAAGCCCCCCAATTACCAAAGTATTTAACGACTATGATTCGAATACGATCATGAGCCGGACCAAGAGGGGTTAATAGTTGTGATTCAAATATGATCCAGCTCCCAAGTGATCTAAGCGTTTACGGCTATGGTTCGAATACGACCAGGAAGCCGGACCAAAGGGGTTAACTGCTATGATTCGAATACGATCAAGCCCCCAATGATCTAAATGTTTAACGGCTATGATTCGAATACGATCAATAAGCCGGACCAAAAGGGGTTAATAGCTATGATTCGAATACGATCAAGCCCCCAAAATGATCAAAATGTTTACGGCTATGGTTCGAATACGACCGGGAAGCCGGCCAAAAGGGGTTAATAGCTATGATTCGAATACGATCAAGCCCCCATTTGGTCTTTGAAATTATGATGAAGAAGATGGATGATTGTTGAAGATGAAACAACAGATACCCTGCTTTATTATAATCATCATAATATATACATCATCAAAAATATGTACATCATAAGAGCCGGTGGCTCAAGTGTAGTATGGCCGAAGATGAGCAATATTCCACGGTCGGTGGGTCTCCTCCTCTGACTTACCTGAGTATTTTTGCTCTCGAATATCTATAAGGTAGTATGACCCATTGTTCAAATTCTTGCTGACCACAAAGGGCCCTTCCCAAGGTGGGGATAACTTGTGCATATCTGTTTGATCCTGGATGATCTAGAGCACCAAATCACCCTCCTAAAAGGTTCTGGTTTTAACCCGACGACTATGGTAACAGCGCAGATCTTGTTGGTAAATCACCGAGCAAGCTGCAGCAAGGTCACGCTCCTCATCTAACAGGTCAAGTGCATCCTGACGTGCCTGTTCATTATTAGCCTCAACATAAGCCTCCACGTGGCGCGAGTCGTGACGGTTGTCACTAGGAAGAACCGCCTCTGCTCCGTAAACCATGAAGAAAGGCGTATAACCCGTAGATCTGTTGGGGGTAGTATTGATAATCCATAACACGGAAGGTAACTCTTCCACCCAACAACCCGGTGTCCTCTGCAACGGAACCATAAGCCGGGGCTTGATGCTTCTCAGAATTTCTTGATTGGCTCTTTCAGCTTGACCATTGGATTGAGGGTGAGCTACTGACGAAACGTCAAGTCGAATATGCTCACATTGACGAAATTTCTTCATAGCACGCTTGGATAGATTAGTGCCATTATCAGTTATAATATTATGGGGAAAACCAAAGCGAAAGATCACCTTTCTGATGAATTGAACCGCCGTTGCCGTGTCACACTTACTGACCGACTCTGCTTCAACCCACTTTGTGAATTTGTCAACTGCCACCAAAAGGTGGGTCTTTTTATCTTTGGACCTTTTAAAAGGCCCCACCATATCAAGCGCTTAGACTACAAATGACCAAGTAATTGGAATCATCCTCAATTCTTGAGCCGACACATGAGCTCTCCATGAAAATTTCTGACAACCATCACATTTACTGACCAAATCCTATGCATCAGCATGAGCCGTCAACCAATAGAATCCATGACGAAAAGCTTTGGCCACAAGGGACTTTGAACCGGCATGATGACCACAATCTCCTTCATGAATCTCACGAAGAATCTCACGGCCCTCCTCAGGAGAAATGCAACACTGAAACGCCCCAGTGACACTGCGATGGTGTAACTCGCCATTGGCAATTTTCATTGACTTAGACCTCCGGGTTATCTGCCTGGCCAAAGTTTCATCCTCAGATAACTCACCCCGGGTCATATAAGCCAAATATGGTACTGTCCAATCTGGGATAGCGTGAAGAGCTGCCACCAACTGCGCCTCTGGGTCAGGAACAACCAAATCTTCCTCTGTAGGCAATTTGACAGAGGGGTTATGCAGAATATCCAAGAAAGTGTTAGGTGGCACCGGCTTACGTTGAGACCCCAACTGGCTTATTGCATCAGCCGCCTCATTTTTCCTAGGACCGATGTGTTCCACTTGATAACCCTTGAAGTGACCGGCAATAGCATCAACCTCGCGGCGATAAGCCGCCATGAGTGGATCCTTAGAATCCCATGTGCCTGAGACTTGTTGAGCCACCAAGTCCGAGTCACCGAAACATATCACCCGGCTTAAGTTCATCTCCTTAGCCATCCGAAGACCATGGAGCAAGGCTTCATACTCAGCTGCATTATTAGTACAGGGAAACATCAACCTTAGAACATAACAAAACTTGTCACCTCGAGGGGAAGCTAAAACAACTCCAACCCCGAGCCCTCCAATTGCCTGGACCCATCAAAGTGAATAGTCCAATATGTGTTATCTGGCTTCTCTTCAGGCATCTGCAGTTCTTTCCAGTCGTTAATGAAATCCACCAGTGCTTGAGACTTGATGGCAGTGCGAGGCATATATTTTAAACCATGAGGCCCAAGCTCAATGGCCCACTTGTCGACTCATCCTATGGCTTGTCTGTTTTGAATAATATCTCCCAAGGGAGCATAACTGACCATAGTGACGGGGAGGCCCAGAAAATATTGCTTAACCTTATGGCTGGCCATGAACACCCCATAAACAAGCTTCTGCCAATGTGAATATCTCTGCTTGGACTCAATAAGCACTTCACTGATATAATAAACCGGCCGTTGAACCGGATACTCCTTGCCAACCTCCTTCCATTCCACCACAATGGCTACATTGACGACATGGGTGTTAGCAGCCACATATAACAATAATAGCTCCTTATCAATGGGAACAGCAAGGACTGGCAGCTCAGCTAGCTGCCTCTTCAAGTTTTCAAACGCGTCGTTAGCAGCACCACTCCAGACGAAGTTATCTATTTTCTTCATCATCTGATACATCGGTATGGCCTTCTCACCCAACTGGCTTAAGGCAGCAATATGGCCCGCCAGACGCTGAACATCATCGATACACACCGACTTTGCTAGGGAGGTGATGGCCTTGATCTTCTCCGGGTTAGCCTCAATGCCTTTGTTAGAAACCAAAAAACCCAAAAGCTTGCCTGCTGGCACACCAAAAATGCACTAGGCCTGGTTAAGCATCATCTTGTAGACCCGGAGATTATCGAAGGTTTCTTTCAAATAATTTATTAAAGTTTCCTTCTCTCTGGATTTCACCACAATATTGTCTACATAAGCATGAACATTGCGCCCAATCTGACTATGAAGACAATTCTGCACACATCACTGATAAGTCGCCTAGGCACTCTTGATCTCAAAAGGCATAGACACATAGCAGAAGGCTCCAAAGGGAGTAATGAAAGATGTCTTCTCCTGGTCCTTAACTGCCATCTTGATCTGATGATAACCAGAATAAGCATCCAAAAAACTCAAATGCTCACAACCCGCCGTAGCATCAATGATTTGATCAATACGAGGGAGAGCAAAAGGATCAGCCGGACAAACCTTGTTTAAGTCCATGTAATCCACACACATGCGCCAAGTGTCATTCTTCTTAAGTACCAGCACCGGGTTAGCCAACCACTCTGGATAAGAAACTTCAACAATGAACCCAGACGCCAAGAGCCGGGCCACTTCTTCACTAATGGCCTTATACCTCTCCTCGTTGAAACAACAAAGGAATTGCTTAACCGGCTTAAATTTCGGATCAATATTGAGAGTGTGCTCAGCGAGTTCCCTCGGTACACCCGGCATGTCAGAAGGTTTCCATGCAAAGATGTCCCGGTTCTCACGGATGAACTTGATGAGCGTGCTTTCCTATTTTGGATCCAAGTTAGCACGAATACTGAACTGCTTGGATGAGTCGCCACGAAATAAATCAACCAGGTTGGTGTCATTCACCGACTTAAACTTCAGCACCGGATCATGCTCTGTAGTTGGCTTTTTCAAAGATGTCATATCCGCCGGCTCAACATTGTCCTTGTAAAACTTCAATTCCTCTGTTGCACAGACAGACTCAGCATAAGCAGCATCACCTTCTTCACACTCCAGGGCTATGTTCTGACTCCCATGCACTGTGATGGTCCCTTTGTAACCTGGCATCTTGAGATCTAGATAAACATAACACGGTCGTGCCAAGAACTTGGCATAAGCCGGCCGTCCAAACAGAGCGTGGTACGAGCTCCTGATTTTGACCACTTCAAAGGTTAACTTCTCAGCCCTGGAATCATGATCATCTCCAAAGGCCACTTCTAGCTCAATCTTGCCCACAGGGTATGCCGACTTACCAGGCACAATTCCATGGAAAACAGTATTGGATGTCTTAAGATCTTTATCAATTAACCCCATGCGACGGAAAGTCTCGTAATAAAGGATGTTAATGCTACTACCTCCATCCATGAGTACCTTAGTGAATTTGTATCCACCAACTTGAGGCGCCACCACCAAAGATAAGTGACACGCTTATCGACCCAGGGAGGGTGATCCGCCCGACTCCACAAAATGGGCTGCTCAGACCATCGCAAGTAATGAGGAACTGCCGATTCAATGATGTTCACGGCCCGCTTGTGGAGCTTCTGGTCCCGCTTGCATAACTCATGGTGAAAACATGATACTGCCCACTATTCAACTGCTTCGGATTACTCTGATATCCGGATTGCTGCTGCTGTTGACCCCCCTGGCCGGATTGCTGATTGTAACCACCCTGATTACCTTGATTATAACCACCCTGATTACCTTGGTTGCCCTAGAAGCCGGAATTAGAACCGCCACCTCCATAACCCGGGCCATGAAAACCGCCGCCTGAGCCGCCGCCCGGCCCATGATTGCTGTGAAACGAGTCTGAATTTTTGAAAGCCCTCATAATGGAACAATACTTCCAAAGGTGAGTAGTTGGTTTCTCCTGCATGTCATGCTTTGGACAGGGCTCGTTCAGCAACTGCTCAAGAGTAGGACCTGGTCCATTGTTCCGAGGAGGCGGCCTCCCCTTACGACACTGATTATTGCCCTGTGCATTGGTGTTAGCCACAAACTCCAAGCTACCATCAGCCTTGCGTTTACCGTTGCCCCCCTGATTCGCCGGGTTATGCTGCTGACCCTTGGCGTTGTCGTTCTTTTTTCCCTTCCCTGTCTTTTCATCGCTAGACTCGGGGTCCTTGGTACTATCAGAATCAACATATTTGATTAGAGCCACCATCAGCTGCCCCATATCATTACAATCGCGCTTGAGCCGCCCCATCTTCTATTTAAGAGGCAAAAAAGGGCAATTTTTGTCCAACATTAAGACCGTAGAGCCGGCATTCATGTTATCAGATGAATGTATGATAGCTTTGACCCGGCGCACCCAAATTGTCGTTGATTCACCCTCCTCTTGGTTGCAAGTAGCCAAGTCCACAGTCGACATGGGTTGCTTACATGTCTCTTTAAAGTTTTGAATAAACTGGGCCTTTAACTCAGCCCATGACCCGATGGAATTAGCCGGTAGCCCCTTTAACCAAGTATGGGCCATTCCATCCAGCATCATGGTTAAGTACTTGGCACACGCAGCGTCACTGACTTCCAATAATTCCATGGCCATCTCATAACTTTCAATCCACGCCTCACGGGGTAAGTCGGCTGTGTAATTAGGCACCTTTCGAGGTCCTTCGAAATCCTTGGGCAAACGCTCATTACGTAGAGCCGGCACCAAACAGGGTACACCTATAGATCTCAAGGTCACGCCTGCCTCAACCGAAGTTGTTGGATAAACCGGAAGGGGCTGGTGAGCCACCTACTGAGACGCCTGCTCGGCTTCTTGTACTGAGCGGCCTACTCGGCTTCTTGACACACTCTGTCCTGATCAACCAAGTTAAGAGCTCCATCACGCGCTGGGTCATGCCCACCGGCTGGTCCCGGTGCTGGGCGTTGCTTTAAACGGCTGGTGAGCCCATGTGCCTGCTATAACTCTAGCCTGGGCGAGGGGTTGAGTGAATCCTATCTTGATTGTAAGAATATGCCTCCCGATGCGCCAATGTTGTCTAAAGAAGTTCTCTGACCCTTCGTGTTTCAATCGCCGTCGGAGAGTCGCCATCCACCGGGAGAGCCTCCAATCACGCCGCCGCGGCAATCATGTTCTCCAAAGGATTAGAGTAATGACCCGGTGGCGTCGGTACTGCTAAGTCTTGAGCTTGCGTTGGTTTCCTTGAAGAGGAAAGGCTGATGCAGCAACAGTAGCGTAAGTATTTCCCTCAGTTTTTTAGAACCAAGGTATCAATCCACTAGGAGGCTCCTCAAAAGTCCCACGCACCTACACAAACAAACAAGAACTCGCAACCAACGCAATAAAGGGGTTGTCAATCCCTTCAAGGCCACTTGCGAAAGTGAGATCTGATAGAGATAATATGATAAGATAAATATTTTTCGTATTTTTATGATATAGATTGGAAAAGTAAAATATGCAAATAAAAGTAGATTGAAAGCTTATATGAGAAGAGATAGACCCGGGGGCCATAGGTTTCACTAGTGGCTTCTCTCAAGATAGCATAATTATTACGGTGGGTGAACAAATAACTGTCGAGCAATTGATAGAAAAGTGAATAATTATGAGATTCTCTAGGCATGATCATGTATATAGGCATCACGTCCATGAAAAGTAGATCGAAACGATTCTGCATCTACTACTATTACTCCACACATCGACCGACTCCTGCCTGCATCTAGAGTATTAAGTTCATAAAGAACAGAGTAACACATTAAGAAAGATGACATGATGTAGAGGGATAAACTCATGCAATATGATATAAACCCCATCTTTTTATCCTCGATGGCAACAATACAATACGTGCCTTGCTGCCCCTGCTGTCACTGGGAAAGGACACCACAAGATTGAACCCAAAGCTAAGCACTTCTCCCATTGCAAGAAAGATCAATCTAGTAGGCCAAACCAAACTGATAATTCAAAGAGACTTGCAAAGATAACTTAATCACACATAAAAGAATTCATAGGAGATTCAAATATTTCTCATAGATAAACTTGATCATAAACCCACAATTCATCAGATCTCAACAAACACACTGCAAAAAGAGTTACATCGAATAGATCTCCAAGAAGATCGAGGACAACTTTGTATTGAGATTCAAAGAGAGAGAAGAAGCCATCTAGCTAATAACTATGGACCCGAAGGTCTGTGGTAAACTACTCAAAACTCATCGGAAGGGCTATGGTGTTGATGTAGAAGCCCTCTATGGTCGATTCCCCCTCCGGCAGAGTGCCGGTGAAGGCTCCAAGATGGGATCTCACGGATACAAAAGGTTACGGCGGTGGAAATAGTTTTTCGTGGTCTCTTCTGATGTTCTCGGGGTACGTGGGTATATATAGGAGGAAGAACTAGGTTGGTGGACGCTCGAGGGGCCCACGAGGGTGGGGGCGCGCCCAGCCCTAGGGGCGCGTCGGGCACCCTCGTGGCTGCCTTGCTTGTTTCTTGACTTCCACTCGAAGTCCTCTGGATAACGTTTGTTCCAAAAAGATCGTTCCCGAAGATTTCATTCCGTTTGGACTCCGTTTGATATTCCTTTTCTTCAAAACACTGAAATATGCAAAAAAACAGCAATTCGAGTTGGGCCTCCAGTTAGTAGGTTAGTCCCAAAAGTGATATAAAAGTGTAAAGTAAAGCCCATAAACATCTAGAACGGGTAATATAATAGCATGGAACAATCAAAAATTATAGATATGTTGGAGACGTATCAGGTACATGCTGAGGCGGAGCGGTGTTCAGACAAGGGGGTTCCATCATGTGTGTTTGAACCGGCATCCCAGCCCCAGGTGTTGCAGCCCGGTTTATCTCCGATGGGTTACTGGTCCCCGCACCAAGCGTGCGTAAAAGAATTCTAGCCTCGTAAACCGGAGGTAGACGGGACTGGTGCCTCCTCCTCATGATTTCATTTGAAGCGTTTTGATCCATCATAAGTCGGAATGCCTCTGGCTGAATTCATTGGGCATGAGCATCCAGAGCAGCCCGTTCTACGGCTATCCTGACGTCCTCTGCCGCCAGGTCTTCCTTGGCTAGTGCTACCTCATCACGTAACTTTGCAACCTCTGCATCATGCTGAGCTTGATTCGTCGGGTTGACCACTACTGTCAACAACTCTGTCAGCTTATCCATTAAAGCCATCAAAACCTGAGCCGGCGGGCGCACAGGGCCACCTGCCCCAGCTGTCGTCATCGTCGCTGACCCGGAAGTCATTGTTGTCGCGGTTGAAGAGTTTTTCCCAGGCTGCATGCCAGCCATGAAGATCCCGACTCTGTTTGGCAGCTCATAGGGGTCCAAAATACTGTAGCCATCGGAATAGCCCCCAAGCCCACATCTTGCAGTTGATACAACAAAGTAGTCTCGCCCGTGGACGACTCACCATCAGAGTAGATGGTCGTCTCACCGCCAAACATAGATCCTTCAGCAAATTCCGCTCCATGGACGCATCCCATGAAGGCACGTTTCATGGTGGGCTGAGCTCGGGCGGGTCTCGCATGCTGAGCCGTCTCGATGATGTCGGTGCAGATGTCCGCCTCAGGGCCCGGCTCACCGATCTTGCCGATGAAGACGTGGATTCCACCGAAGGGGACCCGGTACCCGTACTCAATTGAGCCGGCCTCAGGGCCCTAGCCTGCATCGTCGATGTAGAGCTTGCCACGATGACTCTTGGTCATCCGGCCCACATCATATCCCTTGAGCCCTTCGAAGCTGCCCTTTAAGAACTCGAAACCACCGTGCGCTGGCCCCACGGTGGGCGCCAACTGTTGTGGAAAGGTCACGGCAGATGTCCTATCAAAAGGACTTAGTCGTGGAGCCATCGCAACTAGGTAGCTTAAAGGGGTTAAACGGGACAAAGGACATGGAAGTTTTATACTAGTTCGGCCCCTTGCGGTGAAGGTAAAGGCCTAATCCAGTTTGAGGTGGTATTGCTTATGTCTCGATTACCAGGGAGCAAATCCGCTTGACCTAGTTTTCGATCTGTTGTCTCTTGTCCTGAACCGCTGCTGGGTCGTCCCTTTATATACACAGGTTGACGCCTAGCGGCTCACGGAGTCCCGACCGGCTCATAGATAATGTGTCCGGCTCGGTGTCTATCTTTACATGCCTTAAATACAAGTCTTTACATATATGGCGGTTTACCCCTGCGGGCCTTAAGTCGCCTTTGGGCCTTGGGCCCTTAACTAAACCGCCATCTTCAATATCCTCATGGGCTTCATATGATGGTTCGGCATAGGTATAACTCGGCCCCTCCTGGGCGGGTCATACTAATAGTTATATCCCCAACACATAGTTATGATGATATCTAAGGCAATGATCATGAACATATAGGCATCACATCCGTATCAAGTAGACCGAATCCTACCAACATCTACTACTATTACTCCACACATCGACCATTATCCAACATGCATCTAGAGTATTAAGTTCATGAAGAATGGAGTAACGCATTAAGCAAGATGACGTGATGTAGAGGAATAACTCAAGCAATATGATGGAAACCCCATCTTTTTATCCTTGATGGCAACAATACAATACGTGCCTTGCTGCCCCTACTGTCACTGGGAAAGGACACCACAAGATTGAACGCAAAGCTAAGCACTTCTCCCATTGCAAGAAAGATCAATCTAGTAGGCCAAACTAAACCGATAATTCGAAGGGACTTGCAAAGATATCAAATCATGCATATAAGAATTCAGAGAAGAACCAAATAATATTCATAGATAATCTTGATCATAAATCCACAATTCATCGGATCTCGGAAAACACACCGCAAAAGAATATTACATCAAATAGATCTCCAAGAACATCAAGGAGAACATGGTATTGAGAATCAAAGAGAGAGAAGAAGCCATCTAGCTAATAACTATGGACCCGAAGGTCTATGGTAAACTACTCACGCTTCATTGTAGAGGTAATGGTGTTGATGTAGAAGCCCTCCGTGATCGAATCCCCCTCCGGCGGGACGCCAGAAAAGGTCCCTAGATGGGATCTCACAAGTACAGAAGGTTGCGGTGGTGGAGAAGTGGTTTCGTGGATCTCCTGGATGTTTTCAGGGTATAAGAGTATATATAGGCGAAGGAACTAGGTCAGGGGAGCTACGATGGGCCCACGAGGGTGGGGGGCGTGCCCTCCTGCCTTGTGGCTTCTTTGTTGCGTCTTTGACTTCATCTCCAAGTCTTCTGGGTTTTTTTCGGCCCAAGAAAGATCATCATGAAGGTTTCACTCCGTTTGGACTCCATTTGGTATTGCTTTTTTGCGAAACTCTAAAATAGCCAAAAAAACAGAAACTGGCACTGGGCCCTCAGTTAATAGGTTAGTCCCAAAAATAATATAAAATAGCATATAAATGCCTATTAAACATCCAAACAGATAATATAATAGCATGGAACAATCAAAAATTATAGATACGTTGGAGACGTATCACGCCCCCAGGCTTGTGGGCCCCTCGTGGCACCTCTTGACCTAATTCCCCCTCTATAAATTCTCAAATATTTCCAATATACCAGAGAGCCACCTGAAACACTTTTGCGCCGCCGCAAGTCTCTTTTCTTCCGCGATCTCATCTGGAGTCATTTTCTGGTACTCTATCGGAGGGGCAATCGATCACGGAGGACTTCTACATCAACCTTACTACCCTTCTGATGATTCGTGAGTAGTTTATCATAGACCTACGGGTCCATAGCTAGTAGCTAGATGGCTTCTTTTCTCTCTTTGATCTTCAATACCATGTTCTCCTCGATCTTCTTGGAGTTCTATCCGATGTATTTCTCTTTTGAGGTGTGTTTGTTGGGATCTCATGAATTGTGGGTTTGAATATTTATGAATATTAATGGAGTCTTTTCTGAACTTTATTATGCATGATTGTTACAGCTTTGTATTTCTCTCCGATCTATCCGTTTGGTTCGGTCAACTAGATTGATTTATCTTTCAATGCGAGTGGTGCTTTTTGATAGGTTCAATCATGTGGTGCTCTATCCCCGTGACAGAAAGGGAACAAACACGTATTTGTGTTGTTGCCATTAAGGATAAAACAATGGGGTTTATTCATATTGCTTGGATTTACTTTGTCTACATCATGTCATCTTGCTTAAGGCGTTACTCTAATTTTTTTAACTTACTACCCTAGATGTATGCTGGATAGTGGTCGATCGGTGGAGTAATAGTACTAGATGTAGGCAGGAGTCGGTCTACTTGTCTCGGACCTGATGCATATATACATGATCATTGCGTTGAATATCATCATAACTATGCACTTTTCTTTCAGTTGCCCAACAAGTAATTTGTTTACCCACCGTATGCTCTATGTTCGAGAGAGAAGCCTGTAGTAAAAACTATGGCCCCCGGGTTTACTTTTATCATATATAAAACACAAAAATAGCTTGTTGCACTTTTCCTATTTTATTTTATTTTACCTTTGTAATTTATCTATCTACCACTACGAGATTTAATCCTTGCAAATAACCGCCAAGGGGATTTACAACCCTCTTGTTTGTGTTGGGTGCAAGTATTTGCTTTTGTGTGTGTGCAGGTGCTGCTAACGAGGTTCTGTGTAGTTCTCCTACTGGATTGATAACCTTAACTGAGGGAAATACTTATCTCTACTGCACTGCATCATCATCTCCTCTTCGAGGAAATCTCAATGCAACTCACAAGTAGCAGGGATATGCATGCGTGAGAAAACAACAAGTGAATTGAGGGAGGGAATGAGTAGGGCAGGGAAAGTAAAGTGATATTTGGTTTATATTATTTCAACTTACTTTATGTATATTTTTTATGCAGCATTGCTTGAGATTGCGAAAAAATCTACAAGAAACAAGAGGGGGTGAGAGGGAAAAATCCAACATAGGGAGCCGGGGGAAGAGTGAGGCGAAATTACAACCTCGTGACTATATATACAATTTCCCATGCATTGCAACCGGGGCATCCACATTCTAGTGTTTCAACACCAATAATTGCCCGTGCATTAATGCAGAACATGGTCTATAGTAGGACAAGGAAAGAAAACAGACTGATTTGGTTTATTCCAAACTAAGAGGAGGGGACAAAACCAGATTTGATGACGTACAAACACCAACTCATCATGCCGCAGGTGACATTGAGGACATCGTGGCATCCCTCGCGGCGCATCTAGTGTCAAAAATATGCCCTAGAGGCAATAATACCGTAGTATTATATTTCCATGTTCATAATTAAGAGTTTATATTTCATGCTATATAACTGTTATGATCCTAGAATATGTGATTCAGTGGAAAACTCATATGCACGTGTGAAATGATAAATGGTAAACAATAGGTTCCTGGTCTTGCCTCTAAGACTGGCTCAAGTGTTGTAGGTAATCATGTTTTCTAGATCTTAGGATATTTAAGTGTAATGATAGTCCTAAAACAAAATTGAGGGTATGACGTTAGAAGAACGATCATATTGAATCAACTCAATACTTGTCTGTCATACTTTGTGATTATATTGTCTGAAATCATTTGTTATAACATGGAGTGTTAGCATGTGTTATAGTTCCTCAGACCATGAGAGTGTGTCGGTCACTTCCTATCGGACTGGGGGCTTTCGGGTTTCTCAAAAGTCATCTATAACAACGTGATCATAACGACAACTTTCAGGCTCACCGGAAAGTTTGAAAAGTAACCAGATAGCTCAAGAGTGGGATTTGCTCCTCCGATGATGGAGAGATATTCTTAGGGCCCTCTCGGGGTGACAACATCCATCATCGTCTGGCCAGACACAGGTGACTACATCACAGGCATGCCAAAACACGTCAACGAGAAAGAAGAACAAAACTGGTAACGGGAGCAGCGGTATAGTGAGCATGGTGATGACTCAGGAGGATACCGATGCAAACTGCGAAGCAAAGGGAATATCACATGATAACCAAAGGTTCATTTGAATGTCATTCATGTAATCATAGGGACCGATATGGATGTCCACTGTTCCACTACCGATCATTGAACGAAGGGGTTTCGTTAATGTCTATGATTTACCAAACCTACGGGGTCACAAGCTTAAGGTAATCATGATCTGCTGAGTGTTAGTAGTATGGGAGTAATGAGAATATATTTGTGGAATTGTTTCATTAATATCTGGAATAGTTTTGAGAGGTTCCGAAAGCATTTCGGGGTCACCGGAAGGGTTTCGGTGAATATTGGGTAATACCGGGTATTATCGATTAATTATATATATGTGTAAAATGTTTACAAGATGTTAAATTATATATATAATGGTCTAGAAGTATTTAGAACATTTTATATTTAATTTAAATATCAACGGGCCTTAAAAGGCCAAGAGGTGAAAAACAACTTAGGCCATAAGGGCCTAAGTGGGGAGAGGCGCCCCTTCCCTAAGGAGGGGGGCCGAATAGGAATGAGGGAGGAGTCCAAATCCTCTCACCTTGGTTGGACTCCCCAAGAAGGGTTTGGTGGTAGACCTCTCTCTCCCCTCTAACTGTTGGGGAACGCTGTAATTTCAAAAAAATCCTACGACCACGCAAGATCTATCTAGGTGATGCATAGCAACAGGAGGGGAGAGTGTTGTCTACGTACCCTCGTAGACCGAAAGCAGAAGCGTTATGACAAGCATTTGATGTAGTCGTATGTCTTCATGATCCGACCGATCCTAGCACCGAAGGTACGACACCTTCGTGATCTGCACACGTTCAGCTCGGTGACGTCCCATGAACTCTAGATCCAGCTGAGGTCGAGGGAGAGTTTCGTCAGCACGATGGCGTGGTGACGGTGATGATGAAGTTATCGGCACAGGGCTTCGCCTAAGCACTATGACGATATAACCGAGGTGGAAATCCGTGGAGGGGGCACCGCACACGGCTAAAACAATTGTCAACTTGTATGTCATAGGGGTGCCCCCTCCCCGTATATAAAGGAGCAAGGTGAGGGGGCCGGCGGGCTCATAGGGTGTGCCCCAAGGGGGGAATCCTACTCCTACTAGGAGTAGGTTCCCCCTTTCCTAGTCCAACTAGGAGGGGAAGGAAAGAGAAGGAGGGGAGAAGGAAAGAGGGGGCCGGCCCCCTAAGCCCTAAACCAATTCGGTTTGGGCCTAGGGAGGTGCGCCCCATAGCTCCCTTGCTGCCCTCTATTTCCACTAAGGCCCATGAAGGCCCATTGACCCCCCGGGGGGTTCCGGTAACCTCCCGGTACTCCGGTAAATGCCCGAACTCATCCAAAACTATTCCGGTGTCCAAACATAACCTTCCAATATATCAATCTTCATGTCTCGACCATTTCGAGACTCCTCGTCATGTCCGTCATCACATCCGGGACTCTGAACTACCTTCGGTACATCAAAACATATAAACTCATAATACCAATCATCATCGAACGTTAAGCGTGCGGACCCTACGAGTTCGAGAACTATGTAGACATGACCGAGACTCACTTCCGGTCAATAACCAATAGCGGAACCTAGATGCTCATATTGGTTCCTACATATTCTACGAAGATCTTTATCGGTCAAACCGCATAACAACATACGTTGTTCCCTTTGTCATCGGTATGTTACTTGCACGAGATTCGATCGTTGGTATCTCAATACCTAGTTCAATCTCGTTACCAGCAAGTCTCTTTACTCGTTCTGCAATACTTCATCCCATAACTAACTCATTAGTCACAATGCTTGCAAGGCTTATAGTGATGAATATTGCCGAGAGGGCCCAAAGATACCTCTCCGAAACACGGAGTGACAAATCCTAATCTCGATATATGCCAACCCAACAAATACCTTTGAAGACACCTGTAGAGAACCTTTATAATCACCCTTTTACGTTGTGACGTCTGGTATCACAAAAAGTGTTCCTTCGGTATTCGGGAGTTGCATAATCTCATAGTCTGAGGAACTTGCATAAGTCATGAAGAAAGCAGTAGCAATGAAACTGACACGATCATAATGCTAAGCTAACGGATGGGTCATGTCCATCACATCATTATCCTAATGATGTGATCCCATTCATCAAATGACAACACATGTCTATGGTTAGGAAACATAACCATCTTTGATTAATGAGCTAGTCAAGTAGAGGCATACTAGGGATTATAAGTTTTGTCTATGTATTCACACATGTACTAAGTTTCCGGTTAATACAATTCTAGCATGAATAATAAACATTTATCATGAATTAAGGAAATAAATAATAACTTTATTATTGCCTCTAGGGCATATTTCCTTCACTAACCTATATATATATATATATATATATATATATATATATATATATATATATATATATATATATATATAAATGATACGTCTCTGAGGTATCTATAATTTTTTATTGTTCCATGTTGTTATATTATCAATCTTGGATGTTTTATATTCATTTACTAGCAACTTTATATCATTTTTGGGACTAACCTATTTACATAGTGCCCAGTGTGAGTTGTTGTTATTTTGCTTGTTTTTTACTTTGCGGAATATCCATATCAAACAAAGTCCAAACGTAGCATAACTTTTTGGAGATTTTTTTCTACCCAGAAGACACCCAGGAGGCCCAAGAAGTCCACCAGAGGGGGCCTGTGGGGCCCATTAGGCACCAGGGCGCGCTAGGGCCCCAGGCGAGCCCTTGTGGGTAGTGGGGCCCACAGGCACCCCTCCACCGACCTCTGGCTCTATAAATACTCTAAAACCCCCAAAACCCTAGGGGAGTCGATGAAACACAATTCCAGCCGCCACAAGTTCCAGAACTACGAGATCCAATCTAGGGGCCTTTTCCGACACTCTGCTGGAGGGGTCAACAATCACGGAGGGGTTCTTCATCATCACCCTTGCCCCTCCGATGATGCGTGAGTAGTTTACCACAGACCTATGGGTCCATAGGTACTAGCTAGATGGCTTCTTCTCTCTTTTTGATCTTCAATACAATGTTCTCCTCGATGTTCTTAGAGATCTATTTGTTGTAATGACTTTTTGTGGTGTGTTTGTTGGGATCCGATGAATTGTGAGTTTATGATCAGATCTATCCATGAATATTATTTGAGTCTTTGTTGAACTATTTTATGCGTGATTGTTATAGCCTCGTATTTCTTCTCCGAAAGTTTGGTTTGGTTTAGCCAACTAGATTGATTTTTTCTTGCAATGGGAATATGTGCTTTGTGATGGGTTCGATCTTGCGGTGCTCAATCTCAGTGAAAGAAGGAGACATCACGCGCATGTATTGTTGCCATTAAGGATAAAAAGATGGGGTCTATTCCTACATGAATAGATCTTGTCTACATCATGTCATCATTCTTATTGCATTACCGTTTTTCCATGAACTTAATACACTAGATGCATGCTGGATAGCGGTCAATGTGTGGAGTAATAGTAGTAGATGCAGGCAGGAGTTGGTCTACTAATCTTGGACGTGATGCCTATATACGTGATCATTGCCTTGGATATCGTTATAATTATTTGCTCTTCTATCAATTTCCCAACAGTAATTTGTTTACCCGCCGTATACTATTTTCTCGAGAGAAGCCTCTAGTGAAATCTACGGCCCCGAGTCTATTTCCTATCATATCAAAACCAAAAAATACCTTGATACAATTTTTTTTGTTTTTGTCAGATCTATTTATCAAATCTCGTACAATTTAATCTATATCAATACCGAGGATGGATTGACAACCCCTCTTACGCGTTGAGTTGCAAGTATTTATTATTTGTGTGCAGGTGCTGTTTACATAGTGTTGCTTGGTTCTCCTACTGGATTGATAACCTTGGTTTCATAAGTGAGGGAAATACTTACATTTGCTATGCTGCATCATCCTCTCCTCTTCAGGGAAATATCAACGCAGATACAAGCAGTTAGGAAGAATTTCTGGTGCCATTGCCGGGGAGACATCATCAACATCTATCAGGTACCCAATCACAAATCTCATCTCCTTGCAATTACTTTATTTGTCATTTGCCTCTCGTTTTCATCTTCCCCACTTCTAAAACATTTTTGCAAAAACACGAAAATACTTTTTGTTTGCCTTTTTCTCGTTCGATCTTTTGCTTGCTTGTGATCTTGCTTGCCTACTTTATCACTATGGCTGCTAGTTCTTGTGCTACTATGTGTACCCCTGAGAATGAAGTTCTCAATTTTAAGAAAATGGGAGGAGAGAAATTAAATGATGCTTGGTATAGGATTTGCAATGCTCATAATAGATCCAATTGTAAGCTATCCACTACTATCCTTCTTTACATTTTTTATGTGGGCATTACTACTTGGTATAGATTTGTTCTTGATACTATCACCTGAGGGAATTTCTTGATGTGCCCCACTTTGGATGCTTTTAAAATTTAGTGGGATCACCACCTATCATTATAAATGAAATGATTTTAACTCTTGAGCATGTTATGCAAAGGCTAGATGCTATTGAAAAGTAAATGCTCACCGAAGAACATATTGAAAATTTGGATAAAAGGATCCATAACCTTGCTAATAAAATTGGGTCAAAGGCAGGAGATTCTCTTAAATTATTAAAAGAAAAAGGACCCGTAGTTAATGAAAGGGTAGAAGAGAGCCCTGCTCAGATTGATAAGTTGGAAGAAATTTTTAGTAACTTGAGCTCAGTTTTTTCTTCCATTAAAACTATTGAAAAGACCCCTACTAGTAAGAATTACAAATCTACACATGTTCCTAAGAACAAGGGTGCCACTTCTAGTAGCAGCAACAAAGATCTTAAAATGATTAGATTTCACCCAAATTTCGTAGATTTGATAAAGGAACCAATCTATAAAAATACGTCCCTTGACTTTGTTCCTATGAGCGTGATTATCAAAAAATTATGCTAGAACTCCTAGATATTATGGTTGTGTGATTGATGAGTTGGAAACTTAAAGTGATAACACTTGAAACTATGCATTATGCCTAGCTAGGGGCATAAAACGACAACACTTGTTGGGAGGCAACCCAATGAATAATATATATTTTTTATATTTTTCTTTCTATTTTTGTGTGTTCACACAATTTTGCTACTGTTATGATTGTGTTTTAGTGTTTAAATTAGTGTCTGTCAAGTAAAGCCTTTAGGATTATGTTGGGTGATAGTTGATTTGATCCTGTTGAAAAATAGAAACTTTTGCGCCAAGTTCTGGAATTTTGAAAATTCACATAAACATGCTTTTTCTCTGAATTTTTTACACATGATTGATATACAAATAGTCTATGACGTCCTAATTCTTCAGAATTTTTAGAGTTACAGAAGTATGGTCAAAGTCTAGATTACTATAGACTGTTCTATTTTTGACAGATTCTGTTTTCGTTGCATTGTGTGCTTATTTTGATGTATCCATGGAAGGTATCGGGGGGTATAAGCCATGGTAAAGTTAAAATAATAATATGAATGTGTTTGCAATAGTACTTAAAGTGGTTGTTTGCTTTATTATACTAACGAATCTCACGAAGGTTTTTGTTAAGTTTTGTGTGATTGAAGTTTTCAAGTTTTGGGTGAGATCACAATGGATTAAGGAATTAGGAGTGAAAAAAACCTAAGCTTGGGGATGCACATGTCACCCCAAGATAACATTCAAGGAGAACCAAGCAACTAAGCTTGGGGATGCCCCAGAAGGCATCCCCTCTTTCTTCTAATGACCATCGGTAATTTTACTAGGAGCTATATTTTTATTCGTCACATACCATGAGTTTTGCTTGGAGCATCTTGTATTATATGAGTCTTTGCTTGTTTTGCTTTTTAGTTTGTCACAATCATCCTTGCTGGACCACCTATTTGAGAGATCCATAATGATTCTATGCTTTTTTAGAATTGCTCTATGTTCTTCACTTAAATTCTTTTTGAGCTGTGAAATTGCTCTAGTGCTTCACTTATATATTTTTGAGCACGGTGGTGCTTTAATTTTAAGAAATACTCTCATGCTTCACTTAGATCAATTTGAGAGTTAGTAATTTTTTGAAGAAATTCTCTCATGCTCCAGTTATATTATTTTGAGATCTGAAAACTTTGATGAAATATTTACGCTCATGTTCCTCACTTAAATTTGTTTGAGACTTTTTAGTAGCAATGGTAATCTATGAAATTAGTCCCAAAGTGATATATATCCTAGGGGGATATAATAAAAACTTTCATGAAGATCATTGAATATTATAAACTTCATTCCTTGTAATAGTTTTGAGATATGGGGATAGTAATATGTGAGTCATGTTGGTGAGTAATTATGCTTTAGTAAGAATATTGGTGTTAAGGTTTGTGATTCCCTATGCAAACGCGAATGTCAATACTTGTGCAATGAAGTTACATCCTACTTGTGGTGCATTATTCAGTGTTAGTATTGTTTAATGCTCATTTGTGATCATTTTTGTTTTTTGGTTGGTTGCTTCTCAATCTATTTGCTAGTCTTTCGTTATACTAAGTGGGAATACTGCTTGTGAAGGAAATATGCCCTAGAGGCAATAATAAAGTTATTATTTATTTCCTTAATTCATGATAAATGTTTATTATTCATGCTAGAATTGTATTAACCGGAAACTTAGTACATGTGTGAATACATAGACAAAACATATAGTCCCTAGTATGCCTCTACTTGACTAGCTCGTTAATCAAAGATGGTTATGTTTCCTAACCATAGACATGTGTTGTAATTTGATGAACGGGATCACATCATTAGGAGAACGATGTAATGGACATGACCCATCCGTTAGCTTAGCATTATGATCGTTACAGTTTCATTGCTACTGCTTACTAGCATGTCATACTTTGTGTAAGGGCATATTTAACCCTAATGTGTTTTGGTGATTGATGACAATGCTTCTGCGGACTAATCGTGTATGTTGAGTTTTTCAGAGACTTATTCTTTGGCACGAGACGATTCCCTCCCCTCGGTGTGTTATTCAAAACGATGCAGCTCCTTCGTCTCTATGTTGGTGGACTAGTTTCATAGGAGTCACCGTACTATCAAGAGGGGATCTGCTTTGGTAAGGCTAGGGTGGAATCAACACGTACACTTCCTTATCGCACCCGCTGAACCTTCCCGCTTCAATGGAGTTCTCTTTCCCCTCTCTGGTTGCTTTGTCTGGTACCAGCGGTAGTACCACGGGCCACAACGGAAGTAACGCCCAAGCGCAACAAGCGGTAGTACCGCTCCTCAGCGGTAGTACCGCTTGGAGCCTTCCGCCATAGTACCGCTGCGGCTCCGCACTCCTACCGCCTCGACTCGAGGGCTCCTTTTTCTCGTGTCGAGTTTTGCGGCACTAGCTGCAGCAGTAGAGGCAGTAGTACCGCTCTCAAGCAGTAGTACCGCCCTTACCACTGCGGTAGTACCGCTCAGGGTCCAGGTCCTTGCTCCTTCTCTCTGCGCGACAGTACCTCTAAGTGGGACGGTAGTACCGCTGGCTCAGCGGTAGTACCGCCCACCCCAGCGGTAGTACCGCTCTCTACGGGGCTGCTAAGGGGGGTAACGGTTGGATTGTTCCCCCCACTATATAAGGGGGTCTTCTTCCCCAAAGTTGACCTACCTATTCCCCCAAAATCTCCATTGTTGCTCGAAGCTCCATTTTCGTCCAATCTCTCTCCCTAGCCAATCAAACTTGTTGATTTGCTTGGGAGTGGTTGAGAAGGCCCAGATCTACACTTCCACCAAGAGAAATTTGATTCCCCCCACTAATCCCTAGTGTATCTTGTTACTCTTGGGTGTTTGAGCACCCTAGACGGTTGAGGTCACCGTGGAGCCATAGTCCATTGCGGTGAAGCTTCGTGGTGTCGTTGGGAGCCTCCAATTAAGTTGTGGAGATTGCCCCAACCTTGTTTGTAAAGGTTCGGTCGCCGCCTTCAAGGGCACCAATAGTGGAATCACGGCATCTTGCATTGTGTGAGGGCGTGAGGAGATTACGGTAGCCCAAGTGGATTCTTGGGGAGCATTGTGCCTCCACACCGCTCTAACGGAGATGTACTTCCCCTCAAAAGGAAGGAACTTCGGTAACACATCCTCGTCTCCACCGGCTCCACTCTTGGTTACCTCGTGCCTTTACTTGTGCAAGCTTATTTGTGTTGTATCCCTTGCTTGCTTATGTGCTAGTTGTTGTTGCATCATATAGGTTGCTCACCTAGTTGCATATCTAGACAACCTACTTTGATGCAAAGTTTAATTTGGTAAAGAAAAGTTTAAAAAGTGTTAGTTGCCTATTCACCCC
>NC_041383.1:653853313-653892661 GCF_002162155.2 Triticum dicoccoides | reverse complement strand
AGAGCCTCATCTCTTTATTAAGGACTTTGCCATCCGAAGAGTATGGTTGACACCACAGACGGTGTGTAGGAGCACTCTGGTGTGAATCCTATCTCGTCTACGGCCGATGGGGGAACCACGATCTCTCGTGAGGAGTTCAATGTGGCTTTGGACATATTGAAAACCTTCATGATGACTGAGGTTGAAAGCATGTTTACTAAATTCCTAGAATGACTTAAACTGTCTACCTCGCTGATGAAAGTGGGTGATCCCACTAACAAGGTGACGGATGCTACCTCCGACAAGGGGGAAGCTAATAGTGAAAAGGGTCCTTCTACTAGTGGTAGAAATGGCTCCAGCATCTTTGCCCATGTGGAACCTCCAACTTATGGAGGATCGATTCCCTCTACTCATTTAAATCATGCCGGTCCTCCTCCTAAGATTGTGAAAAATGAGGATTTTGATTCTTGGGTGTATCGCTTCAAGCATCATTTAAATCATGTGAATACTAATCTTTGGAGAATCATTGAAGAAGGTTTCTATCCACATGACCTAAGCAACTTCACCCCTAGAGAACTCGTGGATAATCAATTCAATGAGAATGCTCTCTTCATCATCCAAGATGCAATTCTCCCCGGAGATCTCCCTCATCTTCGACCCTACGCCATGGCCAAAGACGCGTGGCATTGCGTTGTGTCTCTCTATAGGGGAAGCGCAAGCATTCAACGCTACAACTATGAAGTGGTGCAAGATGAAGCCGATGAGTTTGCAATAAAGGAAGATGAAGAACCTCGTGAGCTCTTCCGGAGAGTAACCAAACTCGCAGTATGTGGGGACCGATTCTCCGGGTGTTAATTTCAAGAAAATGGCCCTTGTGCTCACCAGACCCAGGATAACTATTAGCTGATGAGGCACCAACTTGATACAGAAATTCCAAGCAAAATACAAAATATGTGGTACAAGACCATTCTGGCCGGTGAGTACAACAATATGGTTCTAGTGGTTGATGGCGGAAGCGGTTTTGTGGATCATCAGTGTCTATGGAACTCCATTTCCCACAGGAACAGCTGACCAGGTTAACTCCTATCTTCGCAAGGCCGCTATCACCGTTGCTTAGGTTCCGGGACTGTCGCCACGGTCGCTCCTCTCCGCGCAAGAAAAATCTGGCCAAGACAATAGCCAGGGACAAGCCAGTGAGTACTTTGAATGTACTCGCAAACATTATGAACACGGGTACAATATAACAATGATGTACTGAAAATATTATATGCTCATGACGTCAGTCACAAAAGATAAATAAAACTCTGATGTGTGCAAGCATGTTATTCATGAATATGCAATAACATAGTAGTATTAAGAATTATGAAATAAATAACAAGCATGCCACAGTCGGGCGTCTTAGCGACACCGCAAAAAGGGCTTTAAAAGAAATGCCGCAGTCGGGCGTCTTAGCGACACCACATAAAGGGCTTTAACAGAAATGCCACAGTCGGGCGCCTTAGCGACACCACATAAAGGGATTTAAAAGAAATGCTACAGTCGGGCGTCTTAGCGACACCACATAAAGGGCTTTAAAAGAAATGCCACAGTCAGGCGTCTTAGTGACACCACATAAAGGGCTTTAAAAGAAATGCCACAGTCGGGCGTCTTAGCGACACCACATAAAGGGCTTTAAAAGAAATGCCACAGTCGGGCGTCTTAGCGACACCACATAAAGGGCTTTAAAAGAAATGCCACAGTCGGGCGTCTTAGCGACACCACCTAAAGGGCTTTAAAAGAAATGCCACAGTCGGGCGTCTTAGCGACACCACATAAAGGGCTTTAAAAGAAATCACAGTGAATATCCAGGAGGTAGAACCATCCCAGGGATATTCAATAATACCAATAATATCACGGGTTAGTCCATAACAAAAATAATAATCGTAAATTATCACAAGTCACAAGTTGTGATTCCAGTTCTGGTTTAACATTTTCACCTCCGAAGACTGACACTAAAACTGACACTTGACCCATCCCAGACTGTAATCCTTAACCATGGACACGGCTATTCGAATAGATTTAATCTCTGCAGAGGGTGTACTCTTTACCCACGAGTGACGGATTCCTTTAGTCCATCGGGACTAATTCCGTCCACGGCCTTTTAGTTGGAAACACACCTAACTTGCACACCCCAGCTTAACTCACATGTGTCTGGAATCACCCACGACACCTGTCAAGCAAAACTCTAAGTGGGGAGGCTACAACCTCGATGTAACATGGGATCACAAAATTTATACCGCGTGCAAACTGGGGAGCTACCCCCTTCGGCTATAACCGAAACACCCATGCTCCCGAACCCGGTGGCATGACTACCGGATGCCTCCAGTATCTTCCACCATGGCCTCTTTGTACGGTGTGTGCTAGGAAAGGGGTTGACAACTTACCGAACCGTACCCTACTTGTTGTAGAGACGAGTGGTAGTACGAAGCAAGTATGGGGGTTACTGGCACAAGACTCGATCTATGGTCGACTCAGGAGGTTCAAATATTTCCTGCATGATTAGCATAACAATACATTTTTTTCAACCAACAGATAGAAATACCACGCGACGTACCCCCTCATGCCATACCGGACACGACCGTCTTGACGGAGGACAAGGGGCAAGACCGTGTCTACCCAAGACAGAGGCCTTCCCCGGCTTCCCTTCCAGTATGCATGAGAGGCATATGACGGTGATTTCCATCATAACCATATCAACTCCATCAGCATAAAAATCATTAATATGCACTCATGAGTAGGATCACATCCTCACATAAAATGACGTATGCTCGTGTCGGGGTGGTGTTGTCATCCAGTCAAACAACACACACAAAAATTACACCAGGGTTTAGAATGCTTGCCTTCAGGTCATGAGAAAGCAGGGTGCATTCCAAAACATCTTGAAATCTTTCTCCTCTCTTCAAAATCCTATTTTTGAGAATATATATGAATTAACACACAAAATCAAAACAGCACAAAAAGTTGTTTTGAAATTTTTTCAAATAAATCTTAAAATAAACTAGACAATATTTGAGGGAGGTAGGAAAAAGAAATAATTTATTTGGAGTTGTATTTAATAAGATACAGGCGGTCAAAGTTTGGTCAAAATCTGCTATTTAAATAAAAACAGAAAAGAAAATGTTTCGAATATTTACGTACACGTCGAAGGCGTAATTTGGAAACACACTTCCACTTAACCCACGTGGACTGGGGCGGGGTCACTGACAGTGGGTCCAGGGGGCCCACTGGTCAGGTTTGACCAGTCCATCCCTCCCTCTTCTTCCTTCGCCCAAACGGAGGCGCGGCGGCGGCGATCAATGCCGGCGATTGTCTGCTCCCCGCGGGCACTAGAGAGTCAAGATGGATCCGCAAGACCAGGGCGGTCCTCCCGGTGGTCGTTGGGTCGGCGGGGGTGGAGGGACTCGCCGAAGGTGAGCTTCGTGGCGGAGGAGGCCTCGGGAGCAAAGTGCTTTTGTGGCTGTGGTGGTTCCCGATCGAAATCGAGTAGGCGGAAGGGTTCACGGGAGGAAGAGAAGGCTCCTGGTGGAGAGAGTGGAGAGGGGGAGGTCCAAGTGGTGCCGGAATGGCCGAGGCGGTGGCGGCGGCAGGAGTTGCCGGAGACGGGAAAGAAAACCTCCCCGGGTCGATTGCGAGCTAGGGAAGCGCCAAAGAGGTGTCCTGAGGTTGCCTATGTGCGGGAACGGGCTCGGGGCTCCCTTAAATAGGTGAGTCGAGGCGGTTCAGCGGCGGCCGCGGATGAGCTCGTCGGCGACCGACGTTCTGTAGCTGCAGGGCATCATGGCGAGGCTGGGGATGGCGGCAGGAGCTAGCGGACGAGCGGCTACTGCTCCAAGGGCAAGCTGGCGAGCGGAGGTGGCTTGGGCGGCGCTGGCCAGCGCAGGAGCTGTCGGGCGGCAGTGGCGGCTAGCTGTTGGCCTGCCGGAGACGTGGCGAGAGCTGCGGGGCTCGTGGGGTGCAGAAGGGGACACGGCGTGCTAGCTGCGGTCGGTCACGGACCAGAGTGAGTGCGCGATGGGACGCGGCGGCTCGGGCGCACGTGCGTGCCAAACGCATGCTCTAGGCGCGCCCAGAGCATGCCCGGGACGTGATCGATGAAATGCCAGGGTAGCCTAGAGGTCGCGGTTGAGGCTGGCAAGAAACAGGACTGGTTTAGGGTTAGCAAGGGAATCAAGGAACATGGTGGATAGATCAGGGGCTCAAGTTCACAATGTAAACTTGAAATCATGCCAAATCTGGCTATGCACTCAGGGTGTTTGACAAAATGCCAAAGGCACCTAGGCAGTTCTTGGGGTGGCCAAATCTTCCAAATCACTGTCTCTATGGATGCATGAGAGGGTGGTGAAGTTAGTTCGCCAAAAGGAGAAACTTGCTAGTGCAAGTTTTGCAAAACTGCAATTCTGGACAAGGAGTAAATGGCATCATTACATGGACCAAAAGTGTTCCAAAGAGTGCATGCTCCTGGACTTAGGGGTTTTGCAGGGTTGACTATAAGCATGAGAAAGCACAAGGTCACTTGAGCAAGAAAGAATGGGGTTGCAGTAGAAAACACAAGTCTGGTCCAGAATGAAAAAGAGGTTGGTTCACTCAATTTTTTCCAAAGAACAACACCATGTTTTTGCATAAAGTTGGATGGCATGCTACCACTGACATCCCATAATTTTGGTGGAGGCTTTAGAGAAATATTTAATTAGGCTATAGTGCAAAAGTGCCCACTGGACCAGATTTGAAAAACAGGTGTAAAACTCAAAATATGCAATGAAATAATCATATTATTGCACAAAAGTGATTTAGAGACATCACATGACATCTCCAAATTTTGGTTTGAATTTTAGTTAAATTTATCAAATGGTTGCAGTACAAAAAGAGCTCCGAAACTTAAAGAAAGTCATTTTAATGAATAAAGCTCAGGGTGAAATAATTTAATAAAATAATTCTATTTGATTAAGAAAATATTATATAGAGAGCATAGAAGTCCAATATGTTTTGGAAAGCTCCACTTGAGAAAAACTCCTTAATATCAAAGGAAAGGTTCTGAAATCAACAGAAATAAAAAATTTAAAACTCCTGGCAAAATTTTATTATTTAAAACTTGGTTAAATTTTTGGGATGTTACAATTACTACCCCCCTTAAGAAAAATCTCGTCCTCGAGATTTGCTAAGGGTTGTAAAACAAAATACTTTTAACTGGTCAAAAGATCATTTTACTAAAGCGGTAAAAAGTGGCTACAGTGAGAGGGCAATAAGTAGTGAGTAACTATAGTGTGGGATACTGGCGTTGTGTGGAGAAGTTCCACGCTTAGGAAAACGAGCGATTTTCTATGCTGGACGCAGTGAATTTAGAATAAATTCTAAATTCTACAATACGCTGGTCGTACCCGGGAGCACAGTGCTCCCTTTGGCTGACAGGTGGGACTAGGGCCCACTGTCAGTCTCTCCTTCTTCCTCTGGCTCTCTCTTCTTCCTCTCTCCCGCGCGCTTTCCCGGCTTTCTCCATCGGCGACGTTTAGTGCGTAGGGCATCTAGGCCGTACTGCGGTAGTGCGCGGCGTGCTTGCTGCCGGTGCAGTGTGCACTCACCTCGCGGGCCAGTGCGCTGTCGGCACTGCTCGCGGATTCACCTCCAAACACCGGCGATTGGGCGACGAGCGGCGCTGGTGGACTTCGCCCACCGTACACCGATCTCGAGCTATAAAACGACCGCGGTGCTCCTTCTTCATCTTCGCACTTGGCCTCGTTTCTCCTCCTCCTTCTCCTCCATTACTGCTTACCGGAGCTTGAGACGAGGCTCCAATGGCGGAGACGGTGCCAGACTGGTACGTGATCCTGGTGTGTGGAGGGTTGGCGGCACTGCTGGGGCTCTCTGTGCTCCTGTGCGCGATGATCTTTGATGATCGCCATGATGCTACCGCTCAGGTGCTGGCTCCCCATGGTGGCGGTGATCACAGGGATTAGGCGTAATTCCGGTTATTCACTGTTATTGGTGTGCCGGAGGTGATTAGTATCCAGATGATTATCCGCTAATCTCTCCCTTGGAGGCTGTGGTGTGCTTACGAAGGTGGTCGGTGAGATGCAACACGGTTGCGTGTCTTTGCAAGACAGTGTAAGAGTTCGAGTGGTTGTGGGTCTGCTGCCGTGGTGCTGCGTGAAAAAAAAATCCATGCAGTGAGAGGATAAATGATGCAGCAACTTAGGGGAAAGAAATCTCATTCCAGGATTTCGCGGTTACACAGGTTAATCACGAAGAAAACTACTCATATAGGTAGAAACTACATACTCGACTCGCCGCACAAATTCGAGGTACCATGCATAAGTTACAACGTAATAATAAATGCTGCAATAACAAACACAGCAGTGACGTCTAAAATGAGAATGGTAACTGGACGGGGTCTCGAGAAAATGTCTCTGGCAATGGAATACACTCCTCTTCTATCAGAGGAAGTGGATTGACCAGTCGATGTATGTGTCTCTCCGGGTCGGGCCTCAGTGGTCTGCCGATGGCAATCTGAGGATTCAGATCAGCGAGACTCTGGAGATAATCCATCACTCGCTGGTTCAAATGCTCTTGAGCGATGATGTACTGGATAAGGTTGGCTAGCACTGGGTCTCTCTCAATCCGCCCACCGGGAAAAGATGTTACTCCCCCGGGCGTTGCATGGCTCGGAAAATAATAATATCCTCGTTCGCGGGCATAGGGTACTGCGAATCGAAGACGAGCAATTGCTTCATTCGCAGCAGCTTCTATGGCCAGGCGTGGGGTTGGCATAGATCTCCCCACGAAGGAGACTTCCGTTGGATCTTGGTTGGAGTCTACGAGAGGGATGTGTACTGCTGCCCAATATTCCGAGGTGGAAGGGGTGATTCTAGACTTGAATAGCTCGTACTGGGGTGGCTGGGTAGAACCCATGATACTGCAGGTAAAGTCCCACAATATCTTGACAAAGCTACCTGGGGTTGCATCTGGGGTTCTCCGATAAATACTAGGACTCGGCATGGCAAGAAATGGTTGTGAGAGTGGTGCACGAGGTGAGGGTTGCTGGGTAAGGTCACAAGGTGGCCTTCTTATATAGCATCTGGGCTAGTTTATTTTACCGTGGTGAAAGGTAATAAATATGCCAGATCACCTCCAAAAGTCGGGGTCAGTGTCAGAGATACACTTATCTCATAAAGAGACGTGTTACTGTGGGTGTCGTCGGGGTTGGTTTTGGTAGCTGTGCCCTGAAAATGTGCAACTATGTGCTGACAAAATATGCAAGGCTACTATTAAAACAGAGGCACAACGACAGGCTGCGTTTATATACAAGGTCGCACGATTACAAGCGAGGATACACTGAGACTCGGTACTACTCGTACGGCTTAGTCTACCTCGTTTATGTCTAAACGGGCGTGCCTGGTGGATGTCGAGGCTTCTCCACGTGTCTCACTGTCGGGATTAGTCGGGGATGGTGGAGGAACTACAGGGTCGGGGTAGCGATGATGACCATCGCGGGGATTGTTGGCCACAATTCCGTTGGAGTGTGCTCCCAAAAGGTGACGAAGCACTTCTGGGGTCATAAAAGTACCTTGGCCGCTGGCTGGAGCTGACCTCAGGGCCTCGATCGGGTGTCTGAACAGCACGACTGGGTTGTCGGTGTCGGGCTCGGCTTCCCTGCTTGCCTAGGCTCTGCGAACCAGCTCTCCTCGAGCTGTGATCAGATCAATGGTGATCTGGTCGAACAGTGCCTCTAGTGCACTTACATAGCGCACTAGGTGCAACAATGCGGGATCCGTCTCATGATCTCCGTTGGCAACTTGGGGTGGTCTACCATACCCTTCACGCCTGGGGTAGTAGTAGAACGAGCGACAGTTAACTCTGTGCGACAACTGCCGGAGTTGAACTATAGCTTCTCGAGCAGCTAGCTGGATGGCTTGTGGCTCGAAGGAAGTTGTTCTTCCGGTGAACCTGTAGGGGCGTTCTGGCGATAGACCCCTACCGTAGATGTGCACAGTGGCCCAGAATTGGCGGTCCTCACCGCTCATGGGACCTTGGTACTCAACATATTCTGGGGGCTCTTCTAACGCATAGGCACGACGGGTGAGGTTTGCGAGTATGGTCACGAAACCTCCAAGGTTGGTTGCTGTGGTCTCATTGTGCACTATGGGACCAGGCATTGTGGCTAGGGTTGGGGAAGAGGTTGTGTTGTGCTGAGTTGAGGCTAGCGTTCCCTTTTTATAGAAAAGGGAACGGAGTCTTCCTTCGCACGCTTGCGAATGAGACATTTTTGCCATCTGTCACTGGTGTGTGATCGACAGGCTAAGCTGATAGGTTGGGTACCGACTGCCAAAAGTGTCGGGATCACAGTGTGGCTATCTTGCACGGGAAGCTTGGCTGGGGGTTTGGTTAGGGTCTGGTAGGTTGGTTTGCCTAAGTTTTCCGACCTGGCCAAGATAGGATTAGCCAATGGTCAGCCTGGCTCTGGTACCAAGTTTGTGGGGACCGATTCTCCGGGTGTTAATTTCTAGAAAATGGCCCTTGTGCTCACCAGCCCTAGGATAACTGTTAGCTGATGAGGCACAAACTTGATACAGAAATTCCAAGCAAAATACAAAATATGTGGTACAAGACCATTCTGGCCGGTGAGTACAACAATATGGTTCTAGTGGTTGATGGCGGAAGCGGTTTTGTGGATCATCAGTATCTATGGAACTCCATTTCCCACAGGAATAGCTGACCAGGTTAACTCCTATCTTCGCGAGGCTGCTATCATTGTTGCTTAGGTTCCGGGACTGTCGCCACGGTCGCTCCTCTCCGCGCAAGAAAAATCTGGCCAAGACAATAGCCAGGGACAAGCCAGTGAGTACTTTGAATGTACTCGCAAACATTATGAACACAGGTATAATATAACAATGATGTACTGGAAATTTTATATGCTCATGACGTCAGTCACAAAAGATAAATAAAACTCTGATGTGCGCAAGCATGTTATTCATGAATATGCAATAACATAGTAGTATTAAGAATTATGAAATAAATAACAAGCATGCCACAGTCGGGCGTCTTAGCGACACCGCATAAAGGGCTTTAAAAGAAATGCCACAGTCGGGCGTCTTAGCGACACCACATAAAGGGCTTTAAAAGAAATGCCACAGTCGAGCGTCTTAGCGACACCACATAAAGGGCTTTAAAAGAAATGCCACAGTCGGGCGTCTTAGCGACACCACATAAAGGGCTTTAAAAGAAATGCCACAGTCGGGCGTCTTAGCGACACCACATAAAGGGCTTTAAAAGAAATGCCACAGTCGGGCGTCTTAGCGACACCACCTAAAGGGCTTTAAAAGAAATGCCACAGTCGGGCGTCTTAGCGACACCACATAAAGGGCTTTAAAAGAAATCACAGTGAATATCCAGGAGGTAGAACCATCCCAGGGATATTCAATAATACCAATAATATCACGGGTTAGTCCATAACAAAAACAATAATCGTAAATTATCACAAGTCACAAGTTGTGATTCCAGTTCTGGTTTAACATTTTCACCTCCGAAGACCGACACTAAGACCGACACTTGCCCCATCCCAGACTGTAATCCTTAACCATGGACATGGCTATTCGAATAGATTTAATCTCTGCAGAGGGTGTACTCTTTACCCACGAGTGAAGGATTCCTTTAGTCCATCGGGACTAATTCCGTCCAAGGCCTTTTAGTTGGAAACACACCTAACTTGCACACACCAGCTTAACTCACATGTGTCTGGAATTACCCACGACACCTGTCAAGCAAAACTCTAAGTGGGGAGGCCTATTTTTGAGAATATATATGAATTAACACACAAAATCAAAACAGCACAAAAAGTTGTTTTGAAAAATTTTAAAATAAATCTTAAAATAAACTAGACAATATTTGAGAGAGGTAGGAAAAAGAATTAACTTATTTGGAGTTGTATTTAATAAGATACAGCCGGTCAAGGTTTGGTCAAAATCTGCTATTTAAATAAAAACAGAAAAGAAAACGTTTCGAATATTTACGTATCGAAGGCGTAATTTGGAAACGTGCTTCCACTTAACCCACGTGGACTGGGGCGGGTTCACTGACAGTGGGTCCAGGGGGCCCACTGGTCAGGTTTGACCAGTCCATCCCTCCATCTTCTTCCTTCGCCCGAACGGAGGCGCGGCGGCGGCGATCAACGCCGGCGATTGTCTGCTCCCCACGGGCTCCAGAGAGTCAAGATGGATACGCAAGACCGGGGCGGTCCTCCCGGTGGTCGTTGGGTCGATGGGGGTGGAGGGAGTCGCCGACGGTGAGCTTCGCGATGGAGGAGGCCTCGGGAGCAAAGTGCTTTTGTGGCTGTGGTGGTTCCCGATCGAAATCGAGTAGGGGGAAGGGTTCACGGGAGGAAGAGAAGGCTCCTGGTGGACAGAGTGGAGAGGGGGAGGTCCAAGTGGTGCCGAAATGGCCTAGGCGCTGGCGGCGGCAGGAGTTGCCGGAGACGGGGAAGAAAACCTCCCCGGGACGATTGCGAGCTAGGGAAGCGCCAAAGAGGTGGCCTGAGGTTGCCTGTGTGCGGGAGCGAGCTCGGGGCTCCCTTAAATAGGCGAGTCGAGGCGGTTCAGTGGCGGCCGCGGATGAGCTCGTCGGCGATCGACGTTCTGTAGCTGCAGGGCATCGTGGCAAGGCTGGGGATGGCGGCAGGAGCTAGCGGACGAGCGGCTACTGCTCCAAGGGCGAGCTGGCGAGCGGAGGTGGGTTGGGCGGCACTGGCCAGCGCAGGATCTGTCGGGCGGTAGTGGCGGCTAGCTGTTGGCCTGCCGGAGATGTGGCGAGAGCTGCGGGGCTCGTGGGGTGCAGAAGGGGACACGGCGTGCTGGCTGCGGTCGGTCACGGACCGGAGTGAGTGCGGGGCAGGACGCGGTGGCTCGGGCGCACGTGCATGCCAAACGCATGCTCTGGGCGTGCCTAGAGCATACCCGGGACATGCTCGATGAAATGCCAGGGTAGCCTAGAGGTCGCGGTTGAGGCTGGCAAGAAACAGGGCTGGTTTAGGGTTAGCAAGGGAATCAAGGGACATGGTGGATAGATCAGGGGCTCAAGTTCACAATGTAAACTTGAAATCATGCCAAATCTGGCTATGCACTTAGGGTGTTTGACAAAATACCAAAGGCACCTAGGCAGTTCTTGGGGTGGCCAAATCTTCCAGATCAGTGTCTCTATGGATGCATGAGAGGGTGGTGAAGTTAGTTCGCCAAAAGGAGAAACTTGCTAGTGCAAGTTTTGCAAAACTGCAATTCTGGACAGGGAGTAAATGGCATCATTACATGGACCAAAAGTGTTCCATAGAGTGCATGCTCCTGGATTTAGGGGTTTTGCAGGGTTGACTATAAGCATGAGAAAGCACAAGGTCACTTGAGCAAGAAAGAATGGGGTTGAAGTAGAAAACACAAGTCTGGTCCAGAATGAAAAAGAGGTTGGTTCACTCAATTTTTTCCAAAGAACAACACTATGTTTTTGCATAAAGTTGGATGGCATGCTACCACTGACATCCCATAATTTTGGTGGAGGCTCTAGAGAAATATTTAATTAGGCTATAGTGCAAAAGTGCCCACTGGACCAGATTTGAAAAACAGGTGTAAAACTCAAAATATGCAATGAAATAATCATATTATTGCACAAAAGTGATTTAGAGACATCACATGACATCTCCAAATTTTGGTTTGAATTTTAGTTAAATTTATCAAATGGTTGCAGTACAAAAAGAGCTCCAAAACTTAAAGAAAGTCATTTTAATGAATAAAGCTTAGGGTGAAATAATTTAATAAAATAATTCTACTGATTAAGAAAATGTTATACAGAGAGCATAGAAGTCCAATATGTTTTGGAAAGCTCCACTTGGGAAAAACTCCTTGATATCAAAGGAAAGGTTCTGAAATCAACAGAAATAAAAAATTTGAAACTCCTGGCAAAATTTTATTATTTAAAACTTGGTTAAATTTTTGGGATGTTACACGGTATAACTCCGAGATCATGGGAGGAAGGACACGGATGACAATTGGATAAAGCGCAAGTTCCTCAAGGCCATGATGCCCTACAACAAGGCCATGTCCTCTGTCATCCGTCAAAGACCGGACTTCCACTCCATGACCTCGAGCGAAGTGTTGGATGAGTTCGTTGCTATGAGCATCTTAGACAAGACCGCCGACAACGTGGTGCTCCACTCTCAAAGAACAAAGAAGTCAAATCTTGCCTTGAAGGCCAAGGTCGTTGTGGAAGAAGAGGAAGAAGAGGAATATGAGGAGGGCAATCCCAAGGATACAAAATATGATTATCATGAGCACATGGCTCTTGCTTCAAGGCAATTTTGGAGCAAGAAGAACACAAGGCCCAATTTCAACAAGAACAATTCAAGTGGGTTCAAGGGCAAGCAACGAGTGAGAACTTGTTACAATTGTGGAAATGTGAGTCACTTTGTTGTGGATTGTCCTTACGAGAAGCGGGAAGACAATGGTGTCAAGCTCATTCGAAAAGACAAAGCCAAGTCCTTCCCCAACAAGAACAACTTCACCAAAAAGACTCCTACTCGAGGGTTAGTGGTTCAAGAAGAATACCATAAGGATGACTATGATGATGAAGATGGAGAAGTAATGGCCATGACCTCCGTTGCCATTGCCACAACTCCCCGGGTGTCTCTCTTTGATTCACCCAACGAGAACATCACCGCCAAGTGCCTCATGGCAAAAGCCACTAACAAGGTAACCCCCAACATCAAAACCACCATCATTACTAATCCTTCCTTGACGGATTGCATTGATGAAAGTGAGGGGTCTAATGAACAGATGAATGAATTTGAGTCTTTTATGAGTAAAGTCAAGGGCAAATCCAAGAAGCACTTTGTTGCTCTCTTGGAACAACTTGGTGAAGCCAATGACATGATCGAGGCTCATGAAGAAACCATCTCTAAGATGGAAGGCCATAGTCGTGACTATGCCGATGAGATATCGGATCTTTCTAATGCTCTTAAGGAAGAGTGTGGGCATCGTTTGACTCTTGAGGAGTCACACAATGATGACCATGCTAAATTAAAGAAAGATCTTTATCATGCTCTTGTTGTCTCTCGTGTGGAAAACTCCGAGAAGGCTAAACTTGGGGTTGATCTTGCTAGACTCAAAGAGGAGTTTGATTTACTTGACAAGGCTCACAAGGCCTTGAAGGGTGCTCATGCTAGCCTCAAGGAGTCTCATGCTCAACTCCAAGTGAAGTTAACAAAGGAGAAAGCCACTTTTCCTCATATGGTCTTAATTGATAACGCAAATGCTACTAACCTGTGTTGTGATCATGTGCATCTTGTGGAGGAAAATGCCAAGTTGAAGGAACAACTCGAGAAAGGCCTTGTGTCATGCATACAATGTGAGAACAACCTCAATGACCTTTTGAGCAATCAAAAGGAAGTTGTGGCCAAGGAGGGAGTTGGGTTCACACCCAAGTCCAAGGATAAGAAGAAGAATGAGAAGAAGAATGACAAGACCAAACAACCTCCCCCTCTTAAGCAAACTTTTGTGAAGGAGGGAGAGGGTGCTCCTAAGTAGAAGAAGAACAATGTGAAGAGTGGTGATGTCAAAAAGGGCAAATCCACCTCTTCCAACAAAGCCGGCGACTTTAACCCTTCTTATGTGTTGTGTCGTGCTAGTGATGGGCATGTTTATGCTAAATTTGTTGGTTCTCCTTATGAGTACATTGAATGGTCTATTTGGGTTCCTAAGACCCTAGTTACTAACATCAACGGACCCATTACTAAATGGGTACCTAAAACCAAGCATTGATCTCTTGTAGGTGTTTGCTTCCGGTGGGGGATCATGGTTGCTCGATAGTGGAGCAACAAATCATATGACCGAAAGCATGGACTTGGTGGTGGACGTGCAAAAGATCCCATCTATGCCACCAATGTCGAGTGGTGTGATGCCTCATCTTCTAAGGTATTGGGTCTTGGCAAGGTTGTCATTTCTCATGATCTAACGATCGAGAAAGTCATGCTTGTTGAGTCCCTTGCATACAATTTACTTTCCGTTCGTCAACTTGCACTTATGGGCTTTGCCACTTTCTTTGATATTGATATTGTGGCCCTCTTGTGGAGCAAGACTCTTAAAGTAGCCTTTGTTGGGCATGTCGAGAACGGTCTCTATGTGATTAACTTTTTGGAGCGACCCAATAAGACCGCGACATGCCTAATGGCTAAAGTTGATGTGGGATGGCTTTGGCATCGCCGTTTAGCCCACGCCAATATGAGATCTTTGCAAAGTCTTCTCAAGGGGGACCATGTTGGTGGACTAACAAATGTTAGTTTTGCCAAAGATCGTTCTTGCAGTGCTTGTATCGAAGGAAAGCTTCATGAGAAGGCTCACTCTCCCACGACTATCATCTACTCGAAGAGACCCTTGGAGCTCCTCCACATGGACATCTTTGGGCCTCCATCCTTTGATAGTCTTGGGGGTAGAAAGTATTGCTTGGTGATTGGGGATGATTATTCAAGATACACTTGGGTATATTTCTTCAAGAGGAAGAGTGAAACTCAACAAACTGTCATCGACTTTGCAAATGAAGCTCAATGTCAAAATGATGCAAAGATCTTGACAATAAGAAGTGACAACGGCACCGAGTTCAAGAACTACACCTTGGATGAGTTTCTTAGTGATGAGGGGATCAAGCATCAATATGCTGCTCCATATACCCCTCAACAAAATGGTGTTGCAGAGAGGAAGAACTGGACATTGATGGATGCGGCAAGGACCATGATGGCGGAGTTCAAGTCTCCATACAACTTCTGGGGTTAAGCCATCAACACAGCATGTCATGCATCCAATCAGCTCTATCTCCGCAAAGGCTTGAACAAGACTCCTTATGAAATACTTACCGGTAACAAGCCCAACCTCAAGTACTTCCGGGTGTTTAGGTGTAAGTGTTTCATTCTCAAGAAAGGTGTTCGTTTGTCTAAATTTGAGGCTAGAGCTTATGAGGGCATATTTGTTGGTTATGCTACAAACTCTCATGCTTACCGTGTTCTCAACAAGTCCACCGGACTCATTGAGGAGACGTGTAACGTGGAGTTTGACGAAAATAACGGCTCCCAAGTGGAGCAAAGTGGTACTTGTGATGTAGGTGATGAAATTCCTTCCCAAGCCATAAGAAGAATGGGTGTGGGTCATATCCTACCCATTGAGGAACCCCTCGTGGCTGAAGGAGAAGGACAATGCTCCACCCAAGTGGATCCATCACCAACCCAAGACCCACACGCTTCCAAAGAACAATGTGAAGGCCCTCAACCTCATGAACAAGACCAAGGGCAAGATCAAACTCAAGATGGTGCTGAACCACCAAATGATGCCCAAGGTCAAGTTCTCCCCCTCGAGCAAGTTCAAGATCAAGAGCAATCTCAAGATCTTGAACAAGTTCAATACGGCGCTCAAGATAATCAAGTTAATCCTCCTCCTTCCACATCCGAGGAGGAATTAGAGCGTCGTGCCGCGAAGATTGCTTCCAAGCTCACCACCAAAGGCCATCTCATGGAGAATGTGGTTGGAAGCCTAAGAAAGGGGGTAAGCACTCATAGAAAATTAGCAAACTATTGTGAACATCACGCGTTTGTCTCTTGTGTTGAACCCCAAAAGGTCTATGAGGCGCTCGAAGATTCAGATTGGCTCAATGCCATGCATGAAGAACTCAACAACTTCGAGTACAACAAGGTGTGGAGATTGGTGTCAAGGCCGTTGGGGAACCACAACGTCATTGGAACCAAGTGGATTTTCAAGAACAAGCAAGATGCTCATGGGAACATCATTCGCAACAAGGCAAGATTGGTAGCACAAGGCTACTCCCAAGTCGAGGGTATCTATTACGGTGAAACCTTTGCTCCCGTTGTTCGCCTTGAATCCATTCGTTTGTTGATTGCTTATGCTTCCCATCACAACTTTAAGTTACAACAAATGGATGTGAAGAGTGCTTTTCTTAATGGTCCTATTAATGAGTTGGTTTATGTCAAGCAACCCCCCGGGTTCGAGGATCCCTACCTTCCGGATCATGTGTATCAACTTGATAAGGCACTCTATGGCCTTAAGCAAGCCCCATGTGCGTGGTATGACCACTTTACCGAGTTGTTACAAGATCGTGGATTTGAGGTTGGGCAAATCGACCCCACTCTTTTTACTAAGAAGGTCAAAGGAGAGTTGTTTGTAGGCCAACTATATGTTGATGATATTATCTTTGGTTCCCCTAACAAAGCTTTCAATGAAGAATTTTCCGCCCTCATGACCTCTAAGTTCAAGATGTCTTCGATGGGAGAGTTGAAGTTCTTCCTTGGTTTCGATATCAAGCAAAGAAGAGAAGGCACTGATACGTCTAACGTATCTATAATTTTTGATTGTTCCATGCTATTATATTACCCCTTTTAGATGTTTATGGGCTTTATTTTACACATTTATATCATTTTTGGGACTAACCTACAAATCGGAGGCCCAGCCCGTATTGCTGTTTTTTTTTGCCAATTTCAGTATTTCGAAGAAAAGGAATATCAAACGAAGTCCAAACGGAATGAAACCTTCGGGAGCGTGATTTTTGGAACGAACATGATCCAGAGGACTTGGAGTGCAAGTCAAGAAGCAGCCGAGGCTCCCATGAGATAGGAGGGCGCGCCCCCCTGTAGGGTGCGCCCCCCTGTCTTGTCGGCCCCTCGGGCGGCCACCGACGTACTTGTTCCTCCTATATAAGCCTATGTACCCCGAAAACATCCAGGGGCAGGACGAAACACAATTTCCACCACCGTAACCTTCTGTATCCGCGAGATCCCATCTTGGAGCCTTCGCCGGCACTTTGTCGGAGGGGGAATCGACCATGGAGGGCTTCTACATCAACATCCTTGCCTCTCCGATGAGTTGTGAGTAGTTTACCACAGACCTACGGGTCCATAGTTATTAGCTAGATGGCTTCTTCTCTCTTTTTGGATCTCAATACAATGTTCTCCCCCTCTCTTGTGGAGATCTATTCGATGTAATCTCTTTGTGTGGTGTGTTTGTCGAGGTCCGATGAATTGTGGGTTTATGATCAGATTTATCTATGAATAATAATTGAATCTTCTCTGAATTCTTTTATGTATGATTGAGTTATCTTTGCAAGTCTCTTCGAATTATCAGTTTGGTTTGGCCTACTAGATTGGTCTTTCTTGCCATGGGAGAAGTGCTTAGCTTTGGGTTCAATCTTGCGGTGTCCTTACCCAGTGACAGAAAGGGTTGCAAGGCACGTATTGTATTGTTGCCATCGAGGATAACAAGATGGGTTTTATATCATATTGCTTGAGTTTATCCCTCTACATCATGTCATCTTGCTTAATGCGTTACTCTGTTCTTATGAACTTAATACTCTAGATGCATGCTGGATAGCGTTCGATGTGTGGAGTAATAGTAGTAGATGCAGGTAGGAGTCGGTCTACTTGTTATGGACGTGATGCCTATATACATGATCATGCCTAGATAACATCATAATTATTCGCTTTTTTATCAATTGATCGACAGTAATTTGTTCACCCACTGTAATACTTATGCTCTTGAGAGAAGCCTCTATTGAAACCTATGGCCCCCGGGTCTATCTCTTATCATATTTGCTTTCAATTTACTTTATTTGCATCTTTATTTTCTGCATCTATATTATAAAATACCAAAAATATATTTATCTTATCATACTATCTCTATCAGATCTCACTTTCGCAAGTGGCCGTGAAGGGATTGACAACCCCTTTCTCGTGTTGGTTGCGGGTTCTTTATTTGTTTGTGTAGGTTCGTGGGACTTGTTGAGGAGCCTCCTACTGGATTGATACCTTGGTTCTCAAAACTGAGGGAAATACTTATGCTACTATTGCTGCATCACCCTCTCCTCTTCGAGGAAAACCAACGCAGGCTCAAGACGTAGCAGGCACCTTCATCAACAAAGTCAAACACACTCAAGACATGCTAAAAAGATTCAAGCTAAGTGATGTCAAGCCAGCTTCTACTCCAATGCCTACCAAGTGCCAACTTGACATTGATCCCAATGTAAAGCGGTGGATCAAAAGGTATATCGCTCCATGATTGGCTCCTTGCTTTACCTTTGTGCATCTAGACCGGATATCATGTTGAGTGTGGGAATATGTGCATGATTTCAAGCCGCACCAAAGGAAAGCCACTATGTGGTGGTCAAGCGAATCTTTCGATATTTGGCTCATACCCCAAACTTTGGCTTATGGTACCCAAGAGGAGCAAACTTCAAGCTTGAAGGATGTACGGATTCCGATTGGGCGGGAGACAAAGTGGATAGGAAGTCCACTTCCGGAGGGTGCCAATTTCTTGGTTGCTCTTTGGTGAGTTGGTCTTCCAAGAAGCAAAGTTGTGTGTCTCTCTTGTCCATCGAAGCGGAATATGTGGCGGCCGGTAGTTGTTGTGCACAACTCTTATGGATGAGGCAAACTTTAAAGGAGTACGGTGTCATTTGTGACAAAGTGCCTCTTTGGTGTGATAATGAAAGTGCCATCAAGATTTCACTCAACCCGGTGCAACATTTCAAGAGGAAGCATATTGAGATTCGGTATCACTTCATCTGGGATCACATTAGGCGAGGGGAGATAGAGCTCAAGTATGACAGCACTCATGATAACCTTGCAGATATTTTCACGAAGCCCTTGGATGAAGCAAGATTTTGCGAGTTAAGGCATGAGCTAAATATCATTGATTCGAGCAATGTATCTTGAACCCATGCACATCCCACCACATTCAACATCGTGTCTAGTTTAGGTGTAGGCATGGACATAGGGGGAGTGTTGTTCTCTCAATGAACTCTCCCACCCCCCATTATGCATAAATTGATCTAGTCTTTCACATTAACCATTTTTTATGGTACTTGTGCTTCAAGGACGAGTTTTGGTCATGGGCCCAAGGTTAAAATCTTCGCGGTGCCATACCTCTTGACTCAAACATAGGTGGCCTCGGCCACCGCACTCTCTTGAACAGGTGTGTCTTGGCCCCTTGCTAGTTTGTTCGCTGCCGAGTTAGTCTTTCCTCCTCTTCTTGTTGTTGTTTTTCCTTTTTTTGAGCTAAGCCGTGTTGTCTAGTTGCCATGGCCTACTGGGCGGTACTACTACTGGTGGTGCGCGGTACTACCGCTTATAAGCGGTGCTACCGCCCACCAGCGTGGTACTACCGCTCTGGGGCGGGACACGGGGGTTATATCGGGGCAGGGGGAGGTTTCTTCTCCCCCATACCCATTCGCTTCGCCCCCTCGTTCCTCTTCGTCTCTCCAGCAACGCCACGCCGCCGGAGGGCTCCGGTGGATCTTCTCCTCCGGGTCGTCCCTCTCCATTCCCTTCGGTGGAGTCGATCCCCACCTTGTCCTCTTGCCATGGATGCCGGTATTGCCTCCATTCCTCCTCTCTTTTTGTCTAGATTTCAGATCTAGCGTCTTAGGGGCAATAGTGGTTGCATCTCTAGATATTTGGCTAAATCTAGGCTTGAGTAGGTTGGAGTAGGAAACTAGACTCTTTGGATTAGTGTTTGGTAGGAGTACTTTTGAATTTGGCAGGCCGGTAGTGCCGGATCTGACCATGGTAGTAGGGAACTGATGTTTCCCCGTTTCGAGCAGTACTACCGCTCGCCTTGGAGCGATACTATCGCTACCAGCAGCGGAACTACCGCTGCCTGCCAACTTCCTTCATGTTCCTACTATTCCTTGATCTCTTTTGTTGTGTTTGTTGGCTTATGCTCGTTCTTTCTGGTTGTTTTGCGTGTTCTTGTGTTTGGTTCCAGGTGATGATCATCCTGAGCATCAAGCTCGCCGTGTCAACCCCGGTCGTGCCACATTGAAGCGCTACCGCACTTCTGAGTCAGCAGGAGGTTCCTCTAGTGCTCCACCTCCACCTCATCTTGAGAAGAAGTCTGCCGTCAAGCCGAAGCCAAAGGGCAAAACTGTGCCTCAGATGAATGCCAAGGAGTTCTGGACAAGGCGTCGCCGCAACCCCTATGTGGAAGACCAAGATCCCACTTTGGTCAACCGTCCGTTCTGGAACCGCTTTCAGTTTGCCATTTTCTTTGATGTGCTCAAGGCCAAGAAGAATCTCTATGTTGATGTGCGCTCCATTGACATGGACTATATGGAGAAGGATCCTGAGTACTTTGGTGAAGCTCTTCAGATATACTCTCAGCTGAACATTCTCAGAATCATGCAGTTCAACAAGGACTATGATGTAGATATAGTGGCTCAATTCTATGCCACTGTCCATCTAGGGACTAATGAGGACAGGACTCTGACTTGGATGACAATGGAAAGTTGCTTTCTATCAAGTGGAAGCATTCATGTAGTTACTTGGGGTGGAAGATCACGGGCTTGAGACTCCCGTCGGCTTTTGTCAGAGTAAATGACCACGGGTAGCCTAGCCGGCTCCCTTGGCCCTCAGAAAAAACAATGGGCCGACGGAGGCCTGAGGTGCCCAAGACACGGGACCGCCTTCTTCCGGCCGGTTATCGCCTAGGCCGACTAGCGGAAGGCGGCCCAGCCGTAAACAATCTTCGGGGGACGCCACAACAGGGCCGACTTCACAAAAGCCGACCCATGAAGGACCGGCTCCAAGAAAGCCGGCCCATGAAGGACCGACTCCAAGAAAGCCGGCCCATGAAGGACCGACTCCAAGAAAGCCGGCCCATGAAGGACCGGCTCCAAGAAAGCCGTCCAATGAAGGACCGGCTCCGAAAAAGCCGGCCCATGGAAGGCGGCCATGGGCCGTACCCTATAGTCAACCCCCCATAACAGTGATGAGACGGGGCATGGCTACAGTGGACCCTGCCACCCCCGAATCTCGGAACAAGCATGGCTATAGTATGCCGTACAGGGCGGACATCCCCTGTCCGGCGAGGCACTATTGCCATGCAAACCATGACGCCATCCACGACGGGCCACTGGTACGGCCCAGAAGCGGCGGGCCCCTTCGGTTAGAGAGACATCCGAAGGCGGCCTGGCCTCCCCTAGCCGTCCTAAGGCCAGGCTGGCTCCCTGCAGCCGGCTTGCTCCCCACCCCGGGGCGCGTGCACCACCAAGCAGACAAGATGAGGTAAGGCTACAGTGAGCACCCGCAAGGCGGTGGCACTGTAGCCATGTTTACCTCGACAAAGCCCTCGTCATCGTAGGCGAGGCGACAGTAACCAGCCCCCGACAAGACCCCCCAAGCGGTGGGGCCGGTAGCCGGCGAGACCCACCAGTCGGCGGGCCCCAGAAGCCGGCGGACGTAAACGCTGACAGCCTGGCCCACGCCTAGGCCGGATTACCATTGTACCCCCGGGGGGTAGGTCTATATAAACCACCCAGGACGCCGATGCAAGGGGTTGGACCCTGATAGCTTTTGGCCACCATGTAGAGGGAAGAGAGGAGCTAGCCGTGCCCTTCTTCTTCCTCTCACCGAACAGCTCTAGGAGCAGCTTGTAACAACTTATTCATCTAGTGATCATGCGGAGACCCCGCAGAGCAGCAGTAGGGGTGTTATCTCCACGGAGAGCCCCGAAGCTGGGTAAGATTTGCCGGCGTGCATGTCTTCGCCTCATCCCGTTTCCAGGCACCGGCGATGTCTTACTGGCTCCCACAATGATAAGCCATCCGTTGGCATATGTCGTACCTACCACCCGACATTTGGCGCCCACCATGGGGCCAGGTGCACCGTCGTCCGGAGACCTACTCTAGACGGGAACCCTCTTCCTCCCCAGCGAGCGTAGCCAGCCCGGCACGCCCGATGGCGCTTGCCCCGAGGCGCTGCAAAGCATCGACGACGCCTGCGCAGCGAGCTGCCTCGCAGATCTTCTCGGCGAGGCTCGCATCTCCGACGAGCCCACATCCGACGCGGGCACAGGCTGCCCCGAGAGTCGCCTCGTCAACCTCCTCTACCAACTCCACGTCTCCGGCGAGCCTACCGTGAACTTGGAGTCGGTCAGCTCCACCGACCCGATGCTTGTCGATTCTGACACGGCGTCGCTCGATGCCTTCCCTTCCGATGTGATCGTCTTCGACGACCCTCTCCCTCGAGTCGACCGTGGCGGCAGCACCGTCACCGAAGTGTTTGTCATCAGCCACGGCACCGCCTCCGACGAGAATGCCCACGACACCCTACATGCCGCTTTGCACGACTTGTCCGCCCCCATCCCGGTGGACGCTGACGCTGAGGCGCTGGAGGCACGCCGCCTTGCCCTCCTTGCAGAGGGCCAGAAGATAGCCACCATGAGACGCCTCACGGAAGCCCACCAGCGCGAAGTTTACCACGCCGCCTTCAGCACGCCGCCTACAGAAGGGCCAAGCCGAGTCAGCATCGTCAAGACACGCGGCGCGGCCATCGCCAGCATGCTGGGAGCGGACTGCCCAGTCTACGCCACGCCCCACGAGAATCTGCGTGCCGCCTAGTCAATCGTTGATGAGCTAAATGGACCGGGGGCCGACGAGCTCCCCTACATGACCAGACGCATCTAGCAGCTGATCGATGCGGCCGCAACATGGCATGAAGTCGATGTCCGAGCTGGAAGCCCCCCTCACCGAGAGCATGGCGCGATGTCGCGTACGCCGACTACGGGTGGCGCCCGTACAAGACAGGAGAAGGAGCCGGCTGCTAGCCGCAGCCGGACTCGCTTTACCATCGAGTGCGACGCAGAAGGCCACCCCCGACGAGTGGAGCGATGAGGCGACCCACCTCCTCCTCCGCCTCGCGGGGAAAGATATCCTACCCCACCGCCTGTCGAGCATCCGACTCTCAGCGGCCGACTTGGTCGCCGCGAAGGAGTCGGCAAGAATGACGCCTGCCATCGGATCGACCGCCTAGCGCGATCCCTGGCCCTGGAAGAAGAAGATGATGTCGGCCCGCCTTGTTTCGGCCCCCGCATCCGCGACGAGCCCTTTCCCAAAGGGTTCTCGCTCCCAAGAGACACGCCCAAGTACAACGGCTCCGTGAAGCCAGAAGACTGGTTGATCGACTACTCCACCACCGTTCGCATAGCGAATGGCAATCGACGCGTTGTCGTGAAATATGTCCCCCTGATGCTCCAAGGCACGGCGCGCACCTGGCTCAATAGACTCAAGCCTTACAGCATCAACAGATGGCTGGACTTCACCGAAGCCTTCATACGCAACTTCACCAGCACCTACAAGCGGGCTCCCCAGCCCCGACAGCTCTCCTTGTGCGTACAAGGGCCCAACGAATCAACCCGCGACTACCTCACGCGCTGGGCCGAGCTTCGCAACTCCTACGAAGGGGTGCACGAGGTCCAGGCCATAGAGTACTTCACCGCTGGGTGCCGCGAGGGCCCTCTCCTCAAGCATCGGCTCCTCTGCGATGAGCCGGCAACCCTTGATGAGCTACTAATCATCGCGGACAAGTATGCCACGGCCGACTCCTCAATGAAGACCGAGCTCCGGGTAGACGCCTCATGAAAAGTGCTGACGCCGGCTCCCAAGACGCCGGCCGGAGAATCAAGCCAGCGCCCGTATCAAAACGACCACAAGCGCAAGGCCCCTATGCCGCCTTCCACCAGTCGGCAGGTGGCCGCGATCGAAGAAGAGCAGCCTGAGGGACGGCCGGCTCCGAAGAAGCAGAAGGGCAGTAGGCCGGCTTGGTAGCCGGCTTTCTCCTATGAGCAAACCCTCGACGCCCCTTGCAAATTCCACAGCGGCGCGAAGCCGTCCAACCATACAACGCGGAAGTGTCATTGGCTCACCCAAATCTCCAAGGGCGAGGGGCTGTTGCCGCCTCTGCCTGTAGGCCAGCCGCCTCCTGCCCCGCAGCAGCCGGCCGCTCGGCCTGCAGTCGGAGCCATCCAAGACGAGTTCCCCGACGAGCAAGCCGCCTACGTCGTGTTCACCAGCCAGGCAGAAGATCGGCGCAGCCGGCGCCGACAGCAGCAAGAAGTCAACGCGGTCGCCTCCAGTAACCCTGAGTTTATGCATTGGTCAGAGAAGTCCATCAGCTGGAGCCGGGACGATCACCCAGAGGTGATGCCGTCTCCTGGCTCCTATGCCCTGGTTCTGGATGCCACCCTGGTGACAGAGAGGCGTGCCGCCCGATTCTCCCGTGTGCTGATAGACGGCGGGAGCAGTATCAACATACTGTACCAAGATACAATGGAGAAGCTCAACATCAAGCCGAAGCAACTCATGCCAAGCCGGACTGTGTTCCACGGCATCGTACCTAGCCTGTCCTGCTCACCAATCAGCAAGATCAAGATGGATGTCCTCTTTGGGGACAAGGATCATTTCCGCCGAGAGGCAATATGGTTCGAGGTAGTGGATTTGGAGAGCCCGTACCACGCATTGCTTGGCCGACCAGCGTTGGCCAAGTTTATGGTTGTGCCCCACTAAGCGTACCTCAAGATGAAGATGCCGAGTTCCAAGGGCATTATCACCATAGCCGGAGCCTATAAGAAGTCCTCTGAGTGTGCAGCAGCCAGCAGTCGGCTGGCCGAGTCCCTCGTGATCGCCGAAGAAAAGAAGATGCTGGATCGAATTGTGACCTTGGCTGGCAAGCAGCCGGCCTTGTCCCCTGACCCCAAAGAATGTGAAGCTCAAGGTTCTTTCCAGCCGGACAAGGAGACAAAGAAGATACCTCTGGACCCGGAGCACCCGGAGAGGCACGCTGTCATAGGCACAGGCCTTGACAGCAAATAGGAAGGCGAGCTCGTCGATTTCCTCTGTGAGAATCGGGATGTCTTTGCATGGTCCCCCAAAGACATGCCAGGTGTCCCGACGGATTTCGCCGAGCACAAGCTACACGTCCGATCTGATGCAAAGCCGGTCAGGCAGCCCTTGTGCCGCCTATCGGAAGAGAAGAGAAGAGTAGTCGGAGAAGAAATAGCCCGGCTTCTGGCAGCCGGCTTCATTATGGAAGTGTTCATTCCAGAATGGCTTGCCAACCCGGTCCTCGTGTTGAAAAAGAACAAGCAGTGGCGCATGTGCATCGACTACACCAGCCTCAATAAAGCCTGCCCTAAAGATCCGTTCGCCCTGCCAAGGATTGACCAAGTGATAGACTCCACAGCCGGATGCGAGCTGTTGAGTTTCTTGGACGCTTATTCAGGCTACCACCAGATAAAGTTGAACCCGGATGATCGCTTGAAGACCGCCTTTTTCACCCCCTTCGGAGCTTTCTGCTACCTGACTATGACATTCGGCTTGAGAAATGACAGTGCCACCTTTCAGTGTTGCATGCAGAAATGCCTCCTCAAGCAACTCGGCGGAAATGCCCACATCTACGTAGACGATGTCGTGGTGAAGACGGAGAAGCATGGCACCCTACTAGAAGACCTCAAGGAGACCTTTGAGAATCTACGCCGGTTTCAGATCAAGCTCAACCCGGAGAAATGCGTGTTTGGGGTACCAGCCGGCCAGCTTCTGGGCTTTCTGGTCTCCGAACGCGACATCGAGTGCAACCTAGTGAAGATCAAGGCTATAGAGAGAATGAAGGTCCCTACCAAGCTGCGAGATGTCCAAAAGTTCACCGGATGCCTGGTGTCTTTGAACCACTTCATGAGCCGGCTCGGAGAGAAGGCTCTCCCCCTCTATCGACTCATGAAGAAGTCCACTCACTTTGAGTGGAATGACCAGGCGGACCAAGCTTTCCACGAGATGAAGGAGATGTTGTCCACACCACCTGTCTTGGCGGCCCCAACTGAGAAGGAGCCCATGCTCCTCTACATCGACGCTACTAGCCGGGTGGTCAGCATGGTCATCGTAGTCCAGCGTCCCGAAGAAGGCCGGGCTCAGCTAGTCCAAAGGCTGGTATATTATTTGAGCGAAGTACTGTCTGCCTCAAAACAGAACTACCCGCACTATCAGAAAATATGCTATGGTGTGTACTTCGCCTCCAAGAAACTCAAGCCCTACTTTCAAGAACATCCCATCACGGTCGTATGCACTGCCCCGCTTGCCGAGATCATAGGCAGCCGGGATGCAACCGGCCGAGTGGCGAAATGGGCCATCGCGCTGGCTCCTTACACAGTCTACTATCAGCCCCGCACCGCAATCAAGTCCCAAGCATTGGCCGACTTCCCCGTCAACTGGGCCGAGACCCAGTACCTGCCACCGGCCCCCGACTCCACTCATTGGCGGATGCACTTTGACGAATCCAAGATGCGCACCGGCTTGGGAGCCGGCATCGTCCTCACCTCTCCCAAGGGCGACAAGCTCAGATACACACTGCAAATCCACTTTGCCGCCTCCAACAATGTGGCCGAGTACGAGGCGCTCATAGATGGGCTCCGGCTAGCCAAGGAACTCGGCATCCGCAGGATCCTGTGTTATGGCGACTCGGACTTAGTGGTTCAGCAATCATCCGGTGACTGGGATGCCAAGGACGCGAACATGGCAAGCTACCGTTTCCTCGTCCAGCAGTTCAGCGGATATTTCGAGGGGTGCGAGTTCCTTCACGTGCCACGGGCTGACAATGAGCAAGAAGATGCCCTGGCACGAATAGGCTCTACCCGGCAAGCTATACCAACCGGCGTCGCCCTCCAACGCCTCCTCAAGCCATCTGTCAAGACGTCTCCGGAATCTAGTTCCATCTTCGTGCCACCTGACCCCGACGCAGTCGGATCCGACTTCGGGGACCAGGCAGGTGGCCCGGGAACTTCGGCAGCCGGCTCGGGGACTGCCATAGTCGAACCCGGCTCGAGGACTGCCATAGTCAAACCCGGCCCAGGGGCTGCAGCAACACAGCAAACGGAGGCCGACTCCAACTCCTCACAACCCAGCCCGCCCACCCTAGTTGCAGTAGCCATTTTGGCAGTCGAAGAAATCACAGCTCCATCATGGGCCCAGCCCATCCTCTGTTTCCTGGTAAATGGAGAGCTACCGACTGACGAGATCTGGGCAAGACAAGTCCAACGCTGAGCCGGAGCTTACACAATAATGAACCAAGAGCTAGTCAGGCGCAGTGCTACTGGAGTCTTCCAGCGCTGCGTCGAGCCAGAGAAAGGCACAGCAATCCTCGAAGACATCCACCAAGGCGAATGTGGCCACCATGCCGCCTCCAGGGCGCTCGTCACCAAGGCTTTCCGCCATGGATTCTTCTGGCCGACTGCTTTGGAGGATGCCAAGGAACTAGTCAAACACTGCAAAGGGTGCCAAGTCTTCGGCTCCAAGCAACACCTGCCGGCTTCGACACTTAAGACCATCCCCATCACTTGGCCCTTTGCCGTCTGGGGGTTGGACATGGTCGGCCCATTCAAGATGGTGCGCGGCGGCATGACACATCTGCTTGTCGCCGTGGACAAATTTACCAAGTGGATTGAAGCTAAACCGATCAAGAAACTGAATGGGATAACTGCCGTAACATTCATTGCGGATATTACAACTCGGTATGGCGTGCCACATAGCATCATCACCGACAATGGCACAAATTTTGCCAAGGGAGCACTGGCACATTTCTGCGCGACACAGGGCATCCGACTGGACTTAGCATCCGTTGCCCACCCGCAGTCAAACGGCCAAGTCGAGCGAGCAAACAGCCTCATCCTCTCCGACATCAAGCGCCGACTGGTCGTGCCGCTGGAGCGTTCGGCCGGCTGCTGGCTCGACGAGCTACCAGCCGTCCTCTGGAGTCTGCGCACTACCCCAAACAAGTCAACCGGCTTCAGCCCTTTCTTCCTTGTATATGGTGCCGAGGCTGTCATCCCAACTGACATCGAATTCGACTCACCTCGTGTCACCATGTACACGAAGGCGGAGGCTAAAGAAGCAAGAGAAGACGGTGTCGAATTGCTGGAAGAAAGCCGGCTGTTAGCCCTCAGCCAGTCCGCCATCTACCAGCAAGGTATGCGCCGTTACCACAGCCGAAGGGTGAAGCCAAGATCCTTCCAAGAGGGAGACCTTGTGCTCCGGCTGATACAGCGAACAGCCGGCCAGCACAAGCTCTCAGCACCTTGGGAAGGCCCCTTCGTCATCAACCGGGCTCTGGGAAACGACTCCTATTACTTAATCGACGCACAGAAGCCGAAGGCGCGCAAGAGAGACGACTCCGGCAAGGAGTCGGAGCGCCCATGGAATGCTAATCTTCTTCGAAGATTTTACAGTTGAAATGCAGTATGTATCACGCTACCTTTTGTATTAAGCATCAGACAACGGGCCCCACGAGGAGTTCTCGGGGACTACCCTATTTTATCTATGTATGTCGGGTATCATACCCATGGTTACACCACATTTATTTTCTCCGTCCGGCACCGGGTCCGACAAGTCGGCCCGGGGACTTGCCGCCTTGAGTTATGTCTAAGTTCTACCTGCAGTCAGACAAGTAATGTGCCGACACCCAAGCCCTCTCTTGTGAAAGGCACAGCTCGAAGAATCGACTGCCGACTAGCGAGAGTTGAAGGCGGAAAGGATGCCCACATGAAAAACGGCTAAGGACTAACGAACTTACATAACACAAGCCGGTTTCCCCCTCGCCAACCGGCTGTTGAAGCAGCCGGCTGGCCGGCTTCCTTTCCTACTCTGCTACAATCTAAGAGAACTTGAGTACTTGCCTTCCCAGACGGCTGAACTCCTTACCCGGCCACAGACTGCAGAGCAGCTGTCCGGCTGGGAAGGCGGCACCCAAAGGAAGGCGGCAAAGGAAAAAAGCTGAGAGATAAAAAGCAAGTAGGAATGGAAGCCAAGTTCATGCATAATAATATTTACACAAAAGGCCTTTGAGAGGCCGGCATTCAACGAAGTTTGAATACACCCCCAGTGGGTGGAATTGCGCAAAGATAACAAATCTATTCAAAGAGTGTCGAGCAGGAAAATAAAAACAGTGAATCAAGCCAAGGGAGCGCCCGGAGCATCAGGAAGATTGGTTGAGACGACGGTGTCGGCTGGAGGAGTGGCCAGCTGGCGAGTCTCGGCCTGGTCATCACCGGCAGCAGGCGGGGCATTCGCACGTGCCTCGTTGCTGGAGGCATGGTCAGGCTGAGGCTGGCTGGCTGCTCCAACATCCGGTACAGCGTCTTTGCCGTCTTCCTCCTCCTCCTCTTCGCCCTTGTCGCTGGAGTCAATCTCCTCCACCGAGTCTTCACCATCGGTCGGGTTCAGCCCAAACCATTCCTCCGGCTGCGCGACGCCATCCTCGTTCACCTCAGGAGCAAAAGCGCTGGTGTCGGTGAAGTCGGTGATCGCCGAGGCGCGCTGGATGATAGTCGGCCGCACCGCCTCCAGCTCCTCGTCAGCCTCCTGCTGCCAGGTGCGTAGTTGGTCCAGGTTCAGCCCAGGGTACCAAGCCCGGACAAACTCTAGCGCCCGGTGGGCGCCGGATCGAGCTGCTGAAGCCTTCCAGGCCTCAAGGCGGCCGACGGCTACCTCCAGCCAGTCGGCGGTACGGCTGGGGGTGCGAGGAATTACTTCGCCAGGCCAGAGGGCGGCCAGCACCTGTGCTCCGGCACGCTGAAGCCGGCGGAGCATGCGGTAGGCCGGCTAAAGGCGGGCCTGGATCGCCAGAAGCTGCTCCTCAAGCGACCGGTTGGCACCCGGCTCGATCTCAACCCCAGCCTGCCGCCGGGCCTCACGATGAGCTTCGATGGCTTGGTTGGCAGCGACAGAATAGCCAGGAAAGTACTATTCACAAAGAAGAAAGAAACAGAGCAAGTCAGGAGACAAACTGACCTACAAGGAACAAGCAAAAGTGAAGCAGAAGAAGGCCTACCATCAACCAAATCCTCGACTCGGTCGTAGCCTTCGCTCAGAGCTTGCCTTGCCTCGGCCCAGCTCGCGCCTCGGTCTCGTATTCGGCTTTGAGGGCGGCCTCACTATCCTGCACCGCCTTCAGGGCCGCCCTGTGGCTTTCCTCCTGGTCGGCCAGCCTCTTGGCCAGGCGGTCACGCTCTAGAGCCAGAGCACTGAGCTCGCCCTCCCTGGTGCAAAGGGCGGTCTGGGCCACACCCAGCTGTTGCCTCAAGTCAGCATTGGCTCCTGCCAACATAGAAAGAAGAAGTTAAGAAAGAAGTCGGCAAGAAAGATCCGACCCGACTGCTCAGCAGTCGGCCCGAATCTCGGGGACTACACCTAGTGGGTGCGCTGACGTGCCACCACATGAGATAAAGAGACAAAGACACTCATGTCGGCTCTCCGTCAGATAGGAGGTCCTTTGATTCGCCTCCCGGACCTGGGAGTTGAAGGTAGCGGTGTGGAGGTTGTGATAATCCTGCGAAGGCAAAAGCAAATCAGTAAGGCAAAGTCTTCGAAGAAGTTCCAAGCCATCTGCTCAGCAGCCGGCTCGGAACTCGGGGACTACACCCAGTGGGTGCACTGACGCACCCCCACGGAAAAAATCATGAGCAAGAAAACTTACCCGAACGACCGCCCGGGTCGCAAGAAACTCTCGGGTACATTGCTGCAGCGCGGTGGCTTGAGCCTGAAGCCGGCTGCGAACATCTTGCGCCGCCAGGTTCAGCGCGGCCATCCTACCGCCCGGTGTCCACCCCGGCGAGCTGGCTGTGGCCGACTCCAGATCATGCGACAACGAGCTGGAGTCGGCAGCCCTCTGCGGATCCGGCTTTGAAGCCGCCCTTCCCGCACGCCGGCGAGTCGGCGATAGGACTACAAGATCCGCCATTGCAGTCGGCTCTCCTCCCGCAGACTGCTCAGGCGGCACCTTGGGCTGGCCGCCTTGGCCAGTCCCAGCCGACGAAGGCGGCACCACTTCTCCCTCCGGGACAACTATGTCGCCCCCCTCCCTCTCCATCGCCGGTGGGCCGCGGCCGATTTCCTCCATCTGGGGCACCGGGACGCCTGGGAGCGCGGAACAGAAGGGGATGACAAGTTGCAGAGGCTGGCCACGCAGGACCTCCGCCGCCCTCTCTGCGGCCTCGGCTTCCGCCCGGGCCCTAGCTGCGGCGTCGGAGTGCGCCTCGGCCGACTCCGCCGTCGTCTCCTGAGCCGACTTGGCGGCGGCTGCCCTTCGCTCCTCCGCCTCTTGCTCCTCCCGCGCCTCCCGCGCATTCCGCTCCGTCGCCGCCTGAAGCTCGGTGCGGGGGTCTATGCGACGGGAGCCCGCAGATCCTCCCGCTCCGTCGACTATGGAGGCGGCGGTGGTCCGCTCAAGAGAGAGCGGGGCCCTGGTTGGCAAAGCGGAGAAAGGACTTAAAAGAACATCGACTAAAGAAGAAAGAAAAAGTGCGTAAGGGCCAAAACTTATGCCGAGACTGCCTGCGGCTGCTTCACCACTTTGCAGAAGCGGGCCGCCTTCGCGGCCACCTCGTCCCGCTTGGTCGCCGCCGCGGATCCCTTGGGCTTCTTCGGCCGGCCTCCGATGATAGTCGGTGCCGCTCGGCGTTTCTGTGCGCCGCCTCGCGCGGTCGGCCCGCCGGATGGGCCAGCGCCTTGGGGGTTGGTCGTCGGCTGGCGGTGCAGAACGGGATCGGCCTCGTCATCATCGGGCCAGTCATCAAAGCCGGCGGTGAAGCCGGAGACGCCTGTCTCACCGCCGCCCCCCGTGGCGTCATCGTCCAGGGCGGCCGCCCCCAAGTCGGCGTCCTCGGAGTCGTCCGCCTCGCGGTCGGGGGCAAACTCGCGCTCCGGCCCCGCAGTCCCAGCCGAAAGATGAAGAAGAGGATTCTGATTGAAGACAAGCCGACTAGTCAAGAGTCGGCCAGAAAAGAAAATTGGGCAACAAAGGAAGAAAGAAAATTTACCAAGGGTGGTGGATTGGCGCGAGAGTACGGCGCCTTTCCATACTGCCAGTCCTCGGTGAGCTTGCAGTTCGCGATGTAGTTCACCATGTATGACACCTCGTCGTGAGGCATCTCCCTGGTGCTGAGCCGGCTTGGGTCAAAGCGGCCGCTCATCTGACAGATCAGATGAGGGCGGCCCTGAAGCGGAAGAACCCGGCGCTCGACGAAGGCGGTGATCAAGTCGGGCCCGGTCAGGCGCTCCGACTAGACCAGCATCCGAAGCCGGGCGATGGCACCAGCTCCAGCCAGCGTTAGCAACCTAGACCAGTAGGACCATGAGGCTGGCCTCGCAGCCGGCGGGCCGGTCACGTAAGCCGGCAAATTGACAAAATCGTGATTCGGGGCGACGTTCTTCACGTAAAAGTAAGAACGTTGCCAGAGCTTCACCGACTGGATCAGCGCAATAGGATGGAAGGGGTTGTCGGTGGTGGACCTCCTTATGGCGATGAAGGCGCCGCATGGAGCCGGCACGCCCGCGACGACCGTGCCGAGCTTGGATTGGAAGAGCTCCCCCCAGAGCTCGATGGTGGGGAGGACGTCGAGGAAACCCTTGCACAACGAGATGAAGGCCGACAGCAGCACCACCGTGTTGGGGGTGAGGTGGTGCGGCTGAAGCTGGTAGAAATCGAGAAATGAACGGAAGAAGCCGCTCGCGGGGAGCCCAACGCCGCGCAGGCAGTGCGAGTAGAAGATTACTCGCTCGCCTTCCTCCAGCGCCGGCGAAACCTCCCTCGCTAGCGCAAGATGGACTCGCACAAGATGCTCGCTGGGAAGCCGCCGCGTCTTGCGGAGGAAATCAATGTGGTCGTCGCGGACGGTGGAGCCGTCCCAAGAGCTTGACGTCGGAGCCATGGCGGCAAGCGTGATGGAGGAGAGCGCTCGGCGCGGAGGCAGCAGGCCTGCGGCACACTAGGGAGAAGAAAATAATGGCAGAGTAGGAGCACAGTGAAGGGCTACGGCGGCGAGGAAGAAAAGGGAGGAGGCGGGGCAGGAGCGAGTGTGCGAACAACTGCTGCTCCCCCTCCCTGCCCCTACTTATAGCCTCGCACGGCGAAGCCGAGGAGGCGAGGCGCGGGGGGCATGGGATTAACTGCGCCCACTCCCCCACGACCCGCGATTATCGCGCCTTGATGGCGAGTGGGAACCGCCGTCGGAAGACGTGCGGTCGGTTTCGGGCCACAAAAGATCCGCGCACGGGCCAAGGCACGGAAGTGGTGGGCCCTGGCCTGCAGCGGCGTCCCGTCGCGTGCATGGGCTGGCAGGCCCTCCCAGCCGAAGGGAGCCACGCGGTGCGCGGGTGGCGGGCGGTCAGCCCGCCGCTGGGCTGGCGCGCCAGCTGTTTTCCCGCCTTTGGAATTTGGGAAGGCTTCGCCGAGAAGGCACGCGCAAGGGAGGCCGGATCCTAGCTGTCGGCTCTTAGGGAGAGGAAGCTGGCCGAGCTTCTCGTTTCCCCCTTCAGCCGCGAAGCCCAACCAGCTTCGGGGACTACTGTCGGAGTAAATGACCACGGGTAACCTAGCGGGCTCCCTTTGGCCCTCAGAAAAAACAATGGGCCGACGGAGCCCTGAGGCGCCCAAGACACGGGGCCGCCTTCTTCCGGCCGGCTATCGCCTAGGCTGACTAGCAGAAGGCGGACCGGCCATAAACAATCTTCAGGGGACGCCACAACAGGGCCGGCTCCATGAAAGCCGGCCCATGAAGGACCGGCTCCAAGAAAGCCGGCCCATGAAGGACCGGCTCCGAAAAAGCCGGCCCATGGCAGGCGCCCATGGGCCGTACCCTATAGTCAACCCCCCATAACAGTGACGAGACGGGGCGTGGCTACAGTGGTCCCTGCCACCCCCGAATCTCGGAACAAGCATGGCTACAGTACGCCGTACAGGGCGGGCATCCCCTGTCCGGCGAGGCACTGTTGCCATGCGAACCATGACGCCATCCACGACAGGCCACTGGTACGGCCCAGAAGCGGCGGGCCCCTTCGGTCAGAGAGACACCCGAAGGCGGCCTGGCCTCCCCTAGCCGGCCTAAGGCCAGGCCGGCTCCCTACAGCCGGCTTGCTCCCCACACCGGGGCGCGCACACCACCAAGCAGACAAGATGAGGTAAGGCTACAGTGAGCACCCGCAAGGCGGTGGCACTGTAGCCATGTTTACCTCGACAAAGCCCTCGTCATCAGAGGCGAGGCGATAGTAACCAGCCCCCGACAAGACCCCTCAAGCGGTGGGGCCGGTAGCCGGCGGGACCCACCAGTCGGCGGGCCCCAAAAGCCGGCGGACGTAGACGCTGACAGCCTGGGCCCATGCCCAGGCCGGATTACCATTGTACCCCCAGGGGGTAGGCCTATATAAACCCCCCAGGACACCCATGCAAGGGGTTGGACCTTCGTAGCTTTTAGCCACCACGTAGAGGGAAGAGAGGAGCTAGCCGTGCCCTTCTTCTTCCTCTCACCGAACAGCTCTAGGAGCAGCTTGTAGCAACTTATTCATCTAGTGATCATGCGGAGACCCCGCAGAGCAGCAGTAGGGGTGTTATCTCCACGGAGAGCCCCGAAGCTGGGTAAGATTCGTTGGCGTGCATGTCTTCGCCTCATCCCATTTCCAGGCACCGGCGATGTCTTACTAGCTCCCACAATGATAAGCCATCCGTTGGCATATGTCGTAACTACCACCCGACATTTGGCGCCCACCGTGGGGCCAGGTGCACCGTCGTCCGGAGACCTGCTCTGGACGGGAACCCTCTTCATGCCCAGCGAGCGTAGCCAGCCCGGCACGCCCGATGGCACTTGCCCCGACTCGCTGCAAAGCATCAACGACGCCTGCGCAGCGAGCTGCCTCGCCGATCTTCTCGGTGAGGCTCGCATCTCCGATGAGCCCGCATCCGACGCGGGCACAGGCTGCCCCGAGAGTCGCCTCGTCAACCTCCTCTACCAACTCCACGTCTCCGGCGAGCCTACCATGAACTTGGAGGCGGTCGGCTCCACCGACCCGATGCTTGTCGATTCCGACACGGCGTCGCTTGATGCCTTCCCTTCCGACGTGATCATCTTCAACGACCCTCTCCCTCAAGTCGACCGTGGCGGCAGCACCGTCACCGAAGTGTTTGTCATCAGCCACGGCGCCGCCTCCGACGAGAACGCCCACGACACCCTACAGGCCGCTTTGCACGACTTGTCCGCCCCCATCCCGGCGGACGCTGACGCTGAGGCGCTGGAGGCACGCCGCGTTGCCCTCCTTGCGGAGGGCCAGAAGATAGCCACCATGAGACGCCTCATGGAAGCCCACCACTGCGAAGTCGACCGCGCCGCCTTCGGCACGCCGCCTCCAGAAGGGCCAAGCCGAGTCAGCGTCGTCAAGACACACGACGCGGCCATCGCCAGCATGATGGGAGTGGACTGCCCAGTCTACGCCACGCCCCTCGAGAATCTGCACGCCGCCCAGTCAATCGTTGACGAGCTAAAAGGACTGGGGGCCGACGAGCTCCCCTACATGACCAGACGCATCCAGCAGCTGATCGATGCGGCCGCAACACGGCATGAAGCCGATGTCCGAGCTGGAAGCCCCCCTCGCCGAGAGCACGGCGTGACGTCGCGTACGCCGACTGCGGGTGGCGCCCGTACAAGACAGGAGAAGGAGCCGGCTGCTAGCCGCAGCCGCACTCGCTTTACCATCGAGCGCGATGCAGAAGGCCGCCCCCGACGAGTGGAGCGATGAGGCGACCCGCCTCCTCTTCCGCCTCGCGGGGAAATATATCCTACCCCGCCGCCTGTCGAGCATCCGACTCTCAGCGGCCGACTTGGTCGCCGCGAAGGAGTCGGCGAGAATGACGCCCGCCATCGGATCGACCGCCTAGCGCGATCCCTGGCCCTGGAAGAAGAAGATGATGTCAGCCCGCCTTCTTTCGGCCCCCGCATCCGCGACAAGCCCTTTCCCAACGGGTTCTCGCTCCCAAGAGACACGCCCAAGTACAACGGCTCCGTGAAGCCAAAAGACTGGTTGATCGACTACTCCACCGCCGTTCGCATAGCGAATGGCAATCGACGCGTTGCCGTGAAATATGTCCCCCTGATGCTCCAAGGCACGGCGCGCACCTGGCTCAACAGCCTCAAGCCTTACAGCATCAACAGCTGGCTGGACTTCACTGAAGCCTTCATACGCAACTTCACCAGCACCTACAAGCGGGCTCCCAAGCCCCGACAGCTCTCCTTGTGCGTACAAGGGCCCAGTGAATCAACCCGCGACTACCTCACGCGCTGGGCCGAGCTTTGCAACTCCTGCAAAGTGGTGCATGAGGTCCAGGCCATAGAGTACTTCACCGCTGGGTGCCGCGAGGGCACTCTCCTCAAGCACCGACTCCTCTGCGACGAGCCGGCAACCCTTGATGAGCTACTGATCATCACGGACAAGTATGCCACGGCCGACTCCTCAATGAAGACCGAGCTCCGGGTAGACGCCTCCGGAAAAGTGCTGACGCCGGCTCCCAAGACGCCGGCCGGAGAATCAAGCCGGCGTCCGTATCAAAACGACCACAAGCGCAAGGCCCCTATGCCGCCTTCCACCAGTCGGCAGGTGGCCACGATCGAAGAAGAGCAGCCTGAGGGACGGCCGGCTCCGAAGAAGCAGAAGGGCGGTAGGCCGGCTTGGCGGCCGGCTTTCTCCTACGAGCAAACCCTCGACGCCCCCTGCAAATTCCACAGCGGCGCGAAGCCGTCCAACCATACAACACGGAAGTGTCATTGGCTCACCTGAATCTCCAAGGGCGAGGGGCTCTTGCCGCCTCCGCCTGCAGGCCAGCCGCCTCCTGCCCCGCAGTAGCCGGCCGCTCGGCCTGCAGTCGGAGCCATCCAAGACGAGTTCCCCGACGAGCAAGCCGCCTACGTCATGTTCACCAGCCAGGCAGAAGATCGGTGCAGCCGGTGCCGACAGCAGCAAGAAGTCAACGCGGTCGCCTCCAGTAACCCTGAGTTCATGCATTGGTCAGAGAAGCCCATCAGCTGGAGCCGGGACGATCACCCAGAGGTGATGCCGTCTCCTGGCTCCTATGCCCTGGTTCTGGATGCCACCCTGGCGACAAAGAGGCGTGCCGCCTGATTCTCCCGCGTGCTGATAGACGGCGGGAGCAGTATCAACATACTATACCGAGATACAATGGAGAAGCTCAACATCAAACCGAAGCAACTCATGCCAAGCCGGACTGTGTTCCACGGCATCGTACCCGGCCTGTCCTGCTCACCAATCGGCAAGATCAAGATGGATGTCCTCTTTGGGTACAAGGATCATTTCCGCCGAGAGGCAATATGGTTTGAGGTAGTGGATTTGGAGAGCCCGTACCACGCATTGCTTGGCCGACCAGCGTTGGCCAAGTTTATGGATGTGCCCCACTACGCCTACCTCAAGATGAAGATGTCGAGTTCCAAGGGCATTATTACCATAGCCGGAGACTATAAGAAGTCCTCTGAGTGTGCAGCAGCCAGCAGTCGGCTGGCCGAGTCCCTAGTGATCACCGAAGAAAAGAAGATGCTGGATCGAATTGTGACCTTGGCTGGCAAGCAGCCGGCCTTGTCCCCTGACCCCAAAGAATGTGAAGCTGAAGGTTCTTTCCAGCCGGCCAAGGAGACAAAGAAGATGTCTTACTGGCTCCCATAATGATAAGCCATCCGTTGGCATATGTCATACCTACCACCCGACAGCTTTCGCCCTCACTGCAATACAACCTCCACTCACAAGCAAGCCCTCTGGCCCTACTACACTCAGAAGATCAACCCTGACACTAAGAAGGTAACATATGAGCTGCCTGCCTTTCTGGACATTCTTCACCGTGTCTTCTGTGAGACTCGCTTCCCTCGTATCAGGAATCTAGATATGGTTCACTCCTATCTCGTGGACATGCTTCTCTTCTGCCAGCATGAGAAGGGAGCAAACACTGGCGAGTCCCTGGACATTTCTCATGTTATGTGGTCTGAGCTCTTATCTGCTATCTCTGAGCGCAAGTTCCCGATCTATGGTCCGTTCATCATGCTGCTCATTGAGAAGGCCTGGGATAAGGTCTATCCCAAGGTTATGCTAGAGACTGGAGAGTTGGTGTCTCATGAGATCAAGCGTCTGAGGAAGAAGGATAACTGGGGCACCCAGGTTCCTAGATCTGGGGCTACATCTTCTGTTGCTGCCATGGAGACCGAGGAGGAGGCTGATGCTAATGATGACGATGACTATGAGCCTTCTGGGGCAGAGCCCTCTTGGGCAAAGAAGCTCAAGCTCAAGGTGAAGAAGCTATTCTGCATGGAGTCTCACAGTCAGTACATGACTCATGTGGCTGAGAAGAAGGCCAGGAGACGTCACAAGGAGCTCATGCGTCAGTTGGGTGCCACCGTTTACAGTGGATCTAAGGACCAGCTGACTGAGGAGGAGGAGTGGATCCAGCAGCACTGCCCATGGACAGATTCAGACGCCGAGCAGTTTCCGACCAACGACGGCAGTGCCGATGATCCCGCCGGGATATGATGTTCGAGGCCCTCACTTGCTATCACCTGGAGCCGTAGCAGCACTCCTCCCCTTTTTGGTGTCTTGATGCCAAAGGGGGAGAGAGTTTAGGGATTTGTGTCGTTGTGTCGTTGTCGGATTTGCGAGTGTGTCTTTGTGGTGTCGTTGTGTTTTCTCGTTGTTTGCTTTGTTTGGTTTTGTGCCAGTGAGACCTACCTAAGTTCCAGACATATGGTATGAGACATATGCTACCTTATCTTTATTTTTTCATTTTCTATGTCTATCTAGTCCGTCGATATCTTATGAGTTTCATGCTTACCATGTTATATTCTCTGCTCTCATATATCCTGCTTAGGTTGTTGGTCTCTAAAATGTAGGGGGAGCGTTGATCCTAGTATGTGTGTCGTGCAGTCCAAAGGACTTATCTAGATAGCACACATCTAGGGGGAGCCCGTCTATATTGTAGAGTTGTGGGTTTGCGCATGTCCTATGTTTTTTCCCATTTATGCAAATCCCGTATTGTCATCAATCCACCAAAAAGGGGGAGATTGTAAGGGCATATTTATCCCTAATGTGTTTTGGTGATTGATGACAATGCTTCTGCGGACTAATCGTGTGCGTTGAGTTTTTCAGAGACTTATTCTTTGGCACGAGACAATTCCCTCCCCTCGGTGTGTTATTCAATACGGTGCAGCTCCTTCATCTCTATGTTGGTGGACTAGTTTCGTAGGAGTCACCGTACTATCAAGAGGGGATCCGCTTTGGTAAGGCTAGGGTGGAATCAACACGTCCACTTCCTTATCGCACCCGCTGAACCTTCCTGCTTCAATGGAGTTCTCTTTCCCCTCTCTGGCTGCTTTGTCTGGTACCAGCGGTAGTACCACGGGCCACAGCGGTAGTACCGCCCAAGCGCAACAAGCGGTAGTACCGCTCCTCAGCGGTAGTACCACTTGGAGCCTTCCGCCGTAGTGCACCCTAGACGGTTGAGGTCACCGCGGAGCCATAGTCCATTGTGGTGAAGCTTCGTGGTGTCGTTGGGAGCCTCCAATTAAGTTGTGGAGATTGCCCCAACCTTGTTTGTAAAGGTTCGGTCACTGCCTTCAAGGGCACCAATAGTGGTATCACGGCATCTCGCATTGTGTGAGGGCGTGAGGAGATTAC
>NC_041383.1:653773881-653853303 GCF_002162155.2 Triticum dicoccoides | reverse complement strand
CGGTAGTACCGCCCAAGCGCAACAAGCGGTAGTACCGCTCCTCAGCGGTAGTACCACTTGGAGCCTTCCGCCGTAGTGCACCCTAGACGGTTGAGGTCTAAGGTGCTCAAACACCCAAGAGTAGAGGGTTGTTGCTCTTGGGTGTTTGAGCACCCTAGACGGTTGAGGTCACCGCGGAGCCATAGTCCATTGTGGTGAAGCTTCGTGGTGTCGTTGGGAGCCTCCAATTAAGTTGTGGAGATTGCCCCAACCTTGTTTGTAAAGGTTCGGTCACTGCCTTCAAGGGCACCAATAGTGGTATCACGGCATCTCGCATTGTGTGAGGGCGTGAGGAGATTACGGTGGCCCTAGTGTCTTCTTGGGGAGCATTGTGCGTCCACACCGCTCTAATGGAGACGTACTTCCCCTCAAAAGGAAGGAACTTTGGTAACGCATCCTCATCTCCACCGGCTCCACTCTTGGTTACCTTGTGCCTTTACTTGTGCAAGCTTATTTGTGTTGTATCCCTTGCTTGCTTATGTGCTATTGTTGTTGCATCATATAGGTTGCTCACCTAGTTGCAAATCTAGACAACCTACTTTGATGCAAAGTTTAATTTGGTAAAGAAAAGTTTAAAAAGTGTTAGTTGCCTATTCACCCCCCCCCCTCTAGTCAACTATATCGATCCTTTCACTTTGATTCGGCGGTATTGTTGGATGAAGCGGCTCAGACTGACATTACGCGTACTGTTGGGGATGCAACTATTTAAGTAAGCCGCCCAGGAGGGGCCGGGTTACGCAAAGAAGACTCACCAGAGAGAAGCCCAAGACCAAAATATGAAGATGGCGGTTCATAGAGAACTTAACGCCCGCAAGCGACTTAAGGCTCGTTGTAATAAACCATTGTAATAATATTACTTGTGTCATAAGGTAGACTTAACTAGTCACTGAGCCGGACATTGTTTATAAGCCGGCTGGGACTCTGTAAGCCGCAGGGCGTCGACCCGTGTATATAAGGGGACGACCCGCTGGCGTCTTAGGGCAAGAAACAACTCATCGAAAGCCAGGCATAGCGTATCTCGCTCCCTGGTCATCGAAACATCAATACCAACCCAACTAGACGTAGGCCTTACCTTCACCGTAAGGGGCCGAACTAGTATAAAACCCTCTCGTGTCCTTTGTCCCGATTTAACCCCTTCAAGCTTCCTAGTTGTGATGGCTCCACAACTAAGCCCTTTCACGGGGACATCTGACGTGACAATTCCACGATAGTTGGCGCCCACCGTGGGGCCAACGCACGGTGGATTTGAGTTCTTGAAGGGCAACTTCGAAGGGCTCAGGGGTTACGTAATGGGCCGGATGACCAAGAGTCGTCGCGGCAAGATCTACATCGACGACGAAGACTGGGGCCCCGACGCTGGCTCAGTTGAGTACGGGTACCGGGTCCCCTTTAGAGGGATCCACATCTTCATCGGACAGATCGGTGAGCCGGGGCCTGAGCCGGACAAATGCAGCAACCTTGTCGAGACGGCTCAGCATGCGAAACCCGCCCAAGTTCCAACTGGCATGAAGCGTGTCTTCGTGGGCTGCGTCCACGGAGAAGAACTTTCTGAAGGTCCTGAAGATGGTGGTGAGACGGCCGTCCACTCTGACGGTGATTCGTCCACTGGTTCAACACATTCTTTGTATCAAGTTCAAGATGGTGCGCTCGAGGGCTGTTTCGATGGCCCTAGTATTCCGGACCTCTGTGAGTCGCCGAATTGGGCAGGAGTCTTTATGGCTGGGACTCAACCCAGACAAAACTCTACAGCCGCGGCTGCAATTACTTTCGGGTTAGGAGCAGCCGGGGCAGGAGGCCCTGTGCACCCACCGGCTCAAGTACTGATAGACCTCATGGACAAGCTTACGGCCCTGCTAACCGCCACGGTTATCCTTGCGAACAAAGATGAGCATGACGCGGAGGTAGCACAGGTACGTGAGGAGGTAGCTCAGGCCAAGGAGGCCTTAACAGCTGAGGACATTAGACTAGCTATGGAACGGGCGGCTCTCGACGCCCGGGCACAGCGGTTGCAATCAGAGGCTTACCAGCTCATGGTGAGTTTAAACGCGTCCAATGAATTAATGAGGAAGAGACACCAGAAGACCCGATTCCGGTCACCTCCGAATTATGACCCTAGGATTCTTTTTGCTACACCCGGAGCCGGCCCAAGTAACCCGCCCGATGCTAATCCGTTTATGACATCCGGAGCGGGAGGACCGGCTCAACGTCGAGAAATGCCACCTCCTCATATGAGCACGGAACCGTCACATTATGTGCCGGTACCACCGGGTCACTTTTCCAACCCCATGGAGAACTTAATTGCAGCATCAGCGCGTCTGGCGGCTCTTCCAGTGGATGGCGATGACCTGACAGCGGTGGAGACCCGGAGGATTAGGGAACTTGTTCATACAGCCCTGGCTCAGCAAGAGACCTATTATTATAATCAGGATAGATTTCATTCAGCTCCTCCGCCTTGGTTAGCACCGCCTCATCAGAACCGGAGTCAGAGTTACAGCAGGCACGTAGGATCTAAAATTTTGTCACGCAACGTCCAACGCCGTGACCAACATGGAGGCTATAACCCGGTTCAAGATCAAGTACGTCAGGAGAAAGAGCGAGCGGCTCAGCTGGCGGCTCAACAGATGGCATGACAGGATATGCCAGGGTATCCAACGACTTCTACTAAGACGGGAATAGCCACCAAAGCCGGTGGCTCTTCTTGTTTGGTACCGGCTTTGCACAATGTGCGCCTGCCCAAAGATTTCAAGGGACCTCGAAAGGTGCCAAATTACACGGCCGACTTACAGCCTGAAGCATGGATCGAGAGTTATGAGATGGCCATGGAACTGTTGGAGGTTAGTAACGCGGTAATGGCTAAATATTTTACCATGATGTTAGATGGAACGGCCCGGTCTTGGTTTAAAGGTTTACCATCCGATTCCATTGGTTCATGGGAAGAGCTAAAGGCCCGTTTCATCCGGAACTTCAAAGACACCTGTAAGCAGTCTATGACGATCGTGGACTTGACGAATTGTAAGCAGGGGGAAGGTGAATCTACCACCCATTGGGTACGCCGGGTCAAGGAGATAATTCATTCATCTAATAAGATGGATGCCGGTTCTGCGGTTCTTATATTAGAAAGGAATTGCAGCTTCAAGCCGCTGAGGCAGAAATTGGGGCGCCTTAAACGTGACTGCAAGGATATGGGTATGCTAATGGCCGCTCTGGTCAAATATGTCGATTCTGACAGCACCAATGATCCCGAGTCTGACGGTGAAAAGATAGGGAAGGGAAAACTGAATGACAGTAGAAAGGGCCAACAGCACAACCCGGAGAATCAAAATAGCAATAAGCATAAAGCGGATGACAGTTCGGAATTTGTGGCCAACGTTAATACACAAGGCAACAATCAGAGGCATAAGGGTAAGTGGCCTCGATCCGGCGGGTTATACACTTTTCTTCATAGTTTATGGAGCCTAGGCGGCTTTGCTAAGTGACATCCGGCCATGAGATATAACTCATCTTTGGCTTTTACTATCCTTGAGCCACCGGCTTTTATGATATATGTGTTTTTTGACAATATGCATATTATATAAAGTAATGAAGCAGGACCTTTATCCTTTTTTCACCCTTAAAAAGTATGTATGTCTTTTTGATAGGTGGTGGAAACAACCAATAGAGACCGGATCATATCTGAATCCGGCTTTACCTTTGGTCCGGCTTATGATCACATCTGAATCTAGCCATGGTCATTTGGGGGCTTCCTATTCAAACATAGGTTGTATCAGAACCAAAGAGAACATAGCTGTCGATACCCACTTGATCGGCATACTTGCCAAACCTACTTGGGGGCTTCCTGATCATATCTGAATCACAGCTTAACCCCTTTAGGTCTGACGTGGATCGTATATGAATCAGCGTCATTAAACAAATCTTATGGTCACTTGGGGGCTTCCTGTTCAAACATAGGTCGTATTCGAACCAAAGAGAACATAGTTGTCGATACCCACTTGATCGGCATCGCCAAGCCACTGGGGGCTATATGATTGTATCCGAATCTTAGCTTAACCCCTTTGGAATGGTTTACTGATCGTATCCGAATCAGAAGCCTGTAAAGTATTTTTGATTATCCTGAAACCTTGTGGAAAGCATTATGAGATGTTTTTTATCTTGCCGGTTTAATATTCATTGCCTCAGGTCGTTAAGTGCTGGATGAATGTCCTATGAACCGGAAAGATTATCCAAGGATCACAGGTATGCTATTATGCTTAGGTTTAACAAGAGATGGTCATAAACCGGTCTGTATATCAAACGGTTGGTTGTGTCCAACACTTTCTGTGCGGAATAAGGCAAGCAGAATTTAAAACGCCACAGAAATAAAGCCAGAAATATACAGCCACGGCGGCTTACGGAAAGCGTCAAGCGGTAAGGGCATGCACGAAGGCATGACGAGCATTGGGAGTTCTTTCTACACTATTACAAGACTCCCCGAGTCTGAATTGATGAAGCATTGTTTTTTTTTGGTCAAACACCTGGCGATTCACTCCTTCGGTGGGCTTGCGGGCTCCGGGTTATCCTTCTCCGCTTCTCCGTCGGCTGTTTTGTCCTGGAAAGTTGATGAGGCCCAATCAAGGCCGTTCAAAGCTTCAAACTCAGCTTCATCATCTATTAAACCGGCCGGGTCTACTTCAGGAGCAAAAGTATGCTTACGAATTGGAGGGATCAGACTGATTTGATCATATGGAGCGTTTGGGATTCTCCGGTTTTCACTGTCATAAGCCGGTGCATACTTGCTAAGATCTGTGTCGTTTCCAATAAGGGTTGCCACGGGACGTATGGCTTTGACACAGGCGTTGAAGTCATGGTCGTCAAAGGCAGTGTCGTCCTCCTTCAGACTTGGATATCCAAGGGCAAGGTCAGCCGGGTCTAGTTCTGGGAGCCATGCTTTGGCCCAACTCAATGCGGCTACGGCTCCGGCTCTTGAGGACACCCGCCTTAAATCTTGGATCCGCTGAGGAAGAAAAGCGAGGCTCTTCAATACATCTTGCAGAAGGCAGGGATGTGGAGTTGATAAATCTACAACGGCCAAGGCACGCTGTGACCCGGAGTACAGCTGCTCCACAAGGGTGTAAACCGCCTTGAGCTTGATCAGCATGTTTTGCTTGAGGTTGGTACTCCTGGGGCCTGTATGGTCACAAGCATAATAATAAGCCGGAGATAATCGTCACAATAAATCTTGGAAGATTACAATGCTTAAAGGCTTAGAGTGACTTGCCGAAGATGGCTGAGACTATTTGGGATATCTGTCGCTTTAAGTCGGACAGTTCGGTTTTTGCCTCTGCAAGTGACACTTCTGTCGTCTCGGCCCGAGTCACTAATGAAGCCCTTTCATCAACCCAAGATTTTTTCTCCGACTCAAATTTTTCTTCAATTTCTCTTGTTCAGAGATGCTGAATTCAAACTTGGAGTTTGCTTTTTGAGTTTCAAGCTCTTGAAGCTTCAGCTGGCTCTTCAGATCAGCAATCTCTGATTTAAATTGACTTATGGTGACCTGTATTGACACGAGGTTATGGTAAGGATCATGATAAGGTAACATTTAAGTCCCAAACACTTTACAAGTACAGATATTTGGCACTTGGGGGCTAATGTATGCTTCAAGAATTTTTTTTACTTATTTGTCAAGTCATACTTACTGAAGTCTCAAGCATTTTACAAGTAAAGATACTTGTCACTTGGGGACTAATGTGTCAATTCAAAGTTTCATGCTATCACCGGGTTAAAAGTATTCACTTTAAGCCGGACAAACTAACAATAAGTAGGTTTTTAAGTCTATAGCATATTCATTCATAAGCGGTAGACTTGGGGGCTGGTACAGTAAGTAAGGTTCAGGAAAAAGTTAAAGTTATACCTCAGATTTATGCTGTATTTGCTTCACCATGTCAATTTCCAGGTCACGGCTGTTGTGTACTTGGTTCAGATAACCCGAGACTATATCACCAATGCTTAGGTGAGCATAATCAGTGATATCTTGTTTGGTTTTCCGACGTTGAGCAAATTCCTCCTTGGCAGTGCATTGAGCAAGAACAGTAGGCTGGCCCGGTTCAACATATTGTTTTTTCAGAAACACAACTCCTGGATCAGTTGTCTTGACCGGACTATGAATTTTCGGGTTATCAGAATTGTGGACAACGTCTTCTACAGGCGGGTCAGAGGTTGGCATTGGAATATCAAGAGCCGGTTCAGGCGGTGGCTGCTGAGTGGAGCTGTCAGGAACGGATGAGTCAATTGCCGATTCAGGGACCACCGGGTCTTGGGACGGCTTATTCTTCTTTGCCCTCTTGCTGGGCTTCACTTCCAGGCTGTCAATCAAAGTGGAAGGATGAGTGTCAACGTATAAGTATGGAAAAACTTAAAGTAAGAAAGGTTGCATTACCCGGGAGCTGTTTTGAAAACTGGCATGTTTGATTGCATCGACTCATCGGAAGACGGAGAAGTATCCTGATAATTGGAGTCAGATGAATTAAGAGGTTGGCGAATTAGACCCGCCAAAGGAAAAGCAGAATGTAAATCAAAGGTAACCTCGGTTCGATGCTTCCTGGTTACATCAGGTAAGCCGGAGGAGAGTTTGGCGTCTTGAGTGGCCCGAGTTTGCCTCCGGTTCTCAAGCTGTTGTTGCTTCAAAAGAAATTGAGGATCTTGGTAAGCTAGAGGATGTGAAAATCTTACTTTCCGGGTCACCCTCCAGATTTTTTGTGTTGGCAAAGGCTCTGAGTCGGAAGAGATTATAGTTACCTCTTCTTCAACTGCTTGACTGTTCCCAGTATCCTCCTGAAAGGATGGAATGTCAGTAAAACAGAAACAGGGGAGTTAAGAAAATTAAAGAATTACCTCTTCATCATCCGAAGAAGTATCATCCAATTTGAACAAGTCGGAGGCGCTGGATTTCTTTTTCTTTGAGGTTCCCATCTTAGCAGTTTTTCTTTCAGTTTTCTTAGTTGCCCTGGCTTGTTTGGCGGCTTCATGGTCATATTTTACCTTCCAGAAATTGTCATCGACCTGTGGAAAAAGATAAGGAATCATAAATACAAGAAGGCATAACATGTTAAAGAGTATTTTTGAAGATTGATAATTTACCGCAGGGGTCGGGTTCTTCTTGTAGAAGGGGAGTAAGTCGAAGGCATTACTGGTTACAGTGCCCTCCTTCAACAGAGATTGGACTGTAGCATCTATCACATCATCTAGCAAGTCATTAGGACTTTGACGCATTGGGTCATCCTTTTCGCCTGTGTAGGTGCACATTAAACTGGAGCGGCGGCTTAATGGTAGTATCCGCCAGGTGACCCAGACTCGAACCAGATCGATGCCGTTTAACCCATTCCCTAGAAGAAATTTGATTTTCCTGATAGTGGGGTTGAGAGGCAGGCGCTCAACAGTGGATAACTTATCTGCCAGCGGATGATTGGATTCAAGGCGCAGGGCGTGAAAGCCGGGCAGAGGCTTCTCATCAGCCGGTGATGTATCTTGAGAATAGAACCATGTCTGGTTCCAGTCTTTCGGGTGACTTGGTAGTTCAGCGTAAGGGAAAAGATAGTCTCTCCGCCGTTGGATAGAGATGCCGCCGAGTTCAAGACTAGGCCCGTTGGCACGTTCATTTTGCCGGTTCAAATAGAAGAGTTCTCTGAACAAAAGCAGACTTGGATCCTCTCCCAGGTACACCTCGCAGAAGACTTGAAAATTGCAGAGGTTTGACACGGAATTGGGTCCAATGTCTTGAGGTCTAAGGTCAAAGAAATTCAGAACTTCCCTGAAGAATTTTGAGCCGGGAGGGGCAAATCCCCGGTTCATGTGATCTGTGAAAACGACTACCTCCCCATCTTTGGGTTGAGGCATTTCTTCAGATGGGTTAGGGACACGATAAGACATGACCTCCTTCTTCGGCAGATGGACGGACTTCACGAATTCGGCAAGTTTGCTTTTGGTCACTGTGGATGGAACCCAATTACAAGTCATAGGGGCTTTGGCCGCCTTAGGAGACATGACAACAGTGGCCTATGACATAATAAGAAAGCTCCGGTTCAACTTTAACCCGGGAGAAATATTTACAATTATTCAAAGTGGGGGCTTAAAGAAAGGGGCCTAATGGTATAAAGGTGATTGTGCAATAATATTTAAGCCGCTAGCAGTATCAAGAGCAATTCGAGCATTCTTAAGGTCATGAGAAGAAGAAAAAGCTTGCCGGGTGATAGAAACAAGTTTCACGGATGACGGTTATTATTTTGGATCAAAGTATGGCTCTAAAGGAGAAATTTTCTAGACCTAAAAACAGGGCAGAGAAGTTCATACACTCGAAGAGGGCCCTAAAAAAGGAAAATGAGATCTATGTCTATGTAAGATCAACGTAAACAGCTACCGCAGCAGTTCTGCATAGTTTTTTTGATCTAAGCAAGGTGTTGGAGGCAAAATTGATGAAGGTTTGCATCGGGCAGTGATGAACACCGACGAACTTGACAGAACTTCAAGGTAGATCTAAGAAAGGGGAAGAGGGGAACTCACAGATGAGGAGGAGCTGCAGAGGTTCGCCGTCGATCTCTGGTCAATGTCAGGTCGATGCAGCGGCCTGGGTCGATGAAGACGAGGGAGTCGATGGAGACAGCAGCGAAGCTCAAGTGGCAGAGAAGAGGAGGAAGACGACTGGGGGAAAGACCTAGGTCACCCTATTTATAAGGGAAGGCTGACAGAGAGGGCGCGAAAGACGAGGAGATAACATTTATTATCCAGCGGCTCTGGCGCCTCGATTCTCGGGATGGTCAGTAAAGACAAAGATCCGTTGAAGATATGACGGAATAAAAATAAGTTTTATTGAAGATGACTTCATGGTGATTTAACGCGGATCCAGGTGATGACGTCATGGCGGGTGAAAATTCTTCGTGAAAGACAAGAGACTGCAGGACAGTTCATAAGGTATTTTAAGATTGACATGAATAGGTTCAAATCAATCTGGGGCCTAATGTTGGGGATGCAACTATTTAAGTAAGCCGCCCAGGAGGGGCCAGGTTATGCAAAGAAGACTCACCAGAGAGAAGGCCAAGACCAAAGTATGAAGATGGCTGTTCATAGAGAACTTAAGGCCCGCAGGCGACTTAAGGCCCGTTGTAATAAACCGTTGTAATAATATTACTTGTATCATAAGGTAGACTTAACTAGTCACTGAGCCGGTCATTGTTTATAAGCCGGCCAGGACTCTATAAGCCGCAGGGTGTCGACCCGTGTATATAAGGGGACGACCCGCTGGCGGCTTAGGGCAAGAAACAACTCATCGAGAGCCAGGCATAGCGTATCTCGCTCCCTGGTCATTGAAACATCAATACCAACCCAACTAGACATAGGCCTTACCTTCACCGTAAGGGGCCGAACTAGTATAAAACCCTCTCGTGTCCTTTGTCCCGATTTAACCCCTTCAAGCTTCCTAGTTGTGATGGCTCCACAACTAAGTCCTTTCACGAGGACATCTGACGTGACAATTCCACGACACGTACGCTTACGCGAAACTGGTTCTACCGACGTGCTTCGCACATAGGTGGCTGGTGAGTGTCTGTTTCTTCAACTTTAGTTGAATCGAGTGTGGCTACGCCCGGTCCTTGATGAAGGTTAAAACAACACACTTGACGAAAAATCGTTGTGGTTTTGATGCGTAGGTAAGAACGGTTCTTGCTAGAAGCCCGTAGCAGCCACATAAAACTTGTAACAACAAAGTAGAGGGTGTCTAACTTGTTTTTGCAGGGCTTGTTGTGATGTGATATGGTCAAGACATGATGTGATATAAATTGTTGTATGAGATGATCATGTTTTGTAACAAAGTTATCGGCAACTGGCAGGAGTCATATGGTTGCCGCTTTATTGCATGCAATGCAATCGCCATGTAATTGTTTTACTTTATCACTGAGCGGTAGCGATAGTCGTAGTAACAATAGTTGGCGAGACGACAACGATGCTACAATGGAGATCAAGGTGCCGTGCCGGTGACGAGGGAGATCATGAGCACAAGATGATGATGGCCATATCATGTCACATATTTTGATTGCATGTGATGTTTATCCTTTATGCATCTTGTTTTGCTTAGAATGTCGGTAGCATTATAAGATGATCCCTTACTAATCAAGGTACAAGTGTTCTCCCTGAGTATGCACCATTGCTACAGTTCGTCGTGCTGAGACACCACATGATGATCGGGTGTGATAAGCTCTACGTTCACATACAATAGGTGCATGCCAGTTTTGCACACGCAGAATACTTAGGTTAAACTTGACGAGCCTAGCATATGCAGATATGGCCTCGGAACACTGAGACCGAAAGGTCGAGCGTGAATCATATAGTAGATATGATCAACATAGTGATGTTCACCATTGAAAATTACTCCATCTCACGTGATGACCAGACATGGTTTAGTTGATTTGGATCACGTGATCACTTAGATGATTAGAGGGATGTCTATCTAAGTGGGAGTTCTTAAGTAATATGATTAATTGAACTTTAATTTATCATGAACTTAGTCTTAATAGTATTGTGCAAATTATGTTGTAGATCAATAGCTTGCGTTATAGCTTCCTTATGTTTTTATATGTGTTCCTAGAGAAAACTAAGTTGAAAGATGATAGTAGCAATGATGCGGACTAGGTCCGTGATCTGAGGTGTGTCCTCATTGCCGCACAGAAGAATTATGTCCTTGATGCACCGCTAGGTGACAGACCTATTGCAGGAGCAGATGCAGGCATTATGAACATTTGGCTAGCTCAATATGATGACTACTTGATAGTTTAGTGCATCATGCTTTACGACTTAGAACCGGGACTTCAAAACGTTTTTGAAACGTCACGGAGCATATGAAATGTTACAAGAGCTGAAATTGGTATTTCAGACTCATGCCCGTGTCAACAGGTATGAGACCTCTGACAAGTACTTTGCCTAAAAAATGGAGGAGAATTGCTCAACTAGTGAGCATGTGCTCAGAATGTCTCGGGTACTACAATCACTTGAATCAAGTGGGAGTTAATCTTACAGATAAGATAGTGATTGACAGAGTTCTCTAGTCACCATCACCAAGTTACTCGAACTTCGTGTTGAACTATAGTATGCAAGGGATGACAAAAAAATTCTCGAGCTCTTCGTGATGCTGAAATCGACAAAGGTAGAAATCAAGAAAGAGCATCAAGTGTTGATGATTGACAAGACCACTACTTTCAAGAAAAGGGCAAAGGGAAGAAGGGGAACTTCAAGTGGAATGGCAAGCTAGTTGTCACTTCCGAGAAGATGCCCAAAGCTGGACCCAAGCCTGAAACTGAGTGCTTCTACTGCAAAAGAAAATGGTCACTAGAAGCGGAACTGCCCCAAACATTTGGCAGATAAGAAGGATGGCAAAGTGAACAAAGGTATATTTGATATACAGGTTATTGATGTGTACCTTACTAGTGCTCGTAGTAACCCCTGGATATTTGATACTTATTCGGTTGCTAAAATTAGTAACTCGAAACAGGAGTTACAGAATAAATAGAGACTAGTTGAGGAAGTAGTGACGATGTGTGTTGGAGGTGGTTCCAAGATTGATATGATCATCATTGTACACTCCCCATACTTTCGAGATTAGTGTTGAACCTAAATAAATGTTATTTGGTGTTTGCGTTGAGCATAAATATGATTAGATCATGTTTATTGCGATCCGATTATTCATCTAAGACAGAGAATAATTGTTATTCTGTTTACATGAATAAAACCTTCTATGGTAATACACCTGATGCTGATGGTTTATTGAATCTTGATCGTAGTGATACACATATTCATAATATTGTTGCCAAAAGATGCAAAGTTGATAATGATAGTGCAACATATTTGTGGCACTACCGTTTAGGTCATATTTGTGTAAAGCGCATGAAGAAACTCCATGATGATGGGCTTTTGGAATCACTTGATTATGGATCATTTGATACTTGCGAACCATGCCTTATGGGCAAGATGACTAAAACTCCGTTCTCCAGAACAATGGAACGAGATAGTGACTTATTGTAAATAATACATACTGATGTATGCGGTCCAATGAGTGTTGATGCTCGTGGCGGGTATCGTTATTTCTGACCTTCACAAATGATTTGAGCAGATATGGGTATATCTACTTAATGAAAGACAAGTCTGAAACATTTGAAAAGTTCAAAGAATTTCAGAGTGAAATGGAGAATCATCGTAACAAGAAAATAAAGTTTCTACGATCTGATCGTGGAGGAGAATATTTGAGTTATGAGTTTGGCCTTCATTTAAAACAATGTGGAATAGTTTCACAACTCACGCCACCTTGAACACCATAGCGTAATGGTGTGTCCGAATGTCGTAACCGCACTTTATTGGATATGGTGCGATCTATGATGTCTCTTACCGGTTTACCACTATCATTTTGGGGTTATGCATTAGAGACAACTGCATTCACTTTAAAATAGGGCACCATCAAAATCCGTTGAGACAATGCCTTATGAACTGTGGTTTGGCAAGAAACCAAAGTTGTCATTTCTTAAAGTTTGGGGCTGCGATGCTTATGTGAAAAAGCTTCAACCTGATAAGCTCGAACCCAAATCGGAGAAGTGCGTCTTCATAGGATACCGAAAAGAAATTGTTGGGTACACCTTCTATCACAGATCCAAAGGCAAAATCTTTGTTGCTAAGAATGGATCCTTTCTAGAGAAGGAGTTTCTCTTGAAAGAAGTGAGTGGGAGGAAAGTAGAACTTGATGAGATAACTGTACCTTCTCCCTTATTGTAAAGTAGTTCATCACAGAAATCAGTTCCAGTGATTCCTACACCAATTAGTGAGTAAGCTAATGATGATGATCATGAAACTTCAGATAGAGTTACTACCGAACCTCGCAGGTCAACCAGAGTACGATCCCACCAGAGTGGTATGGTAATCCTATTCTAGAAGTCATGTTACTAGTCGTGATGAACCTATGAACTATGAGGAAGCGATGATGAGCCCAGATTCCATGAAATGGCTTGAGGCCATGAAATCTGAGATGGGACCCATGTATGAGAACAAAGTGTGGACTTTGATGGATTTGCCTGATGATCGACAGGCCATAGAAAATAAATGGATCTTCAAGAGGAAGACGGATGATGATAGTAGTGTTACTATCTACAAAGCTCGACTTGTTGCGAAAGGTTTTCGACAAGTTCAAGGAGTTGACTACGATGAGACTTTATCACCCATAGTGATGCTTAAAGTCCGTCCGAATCATGTTAGCAATTGCTGCATTTTATGATTATGAAATTTGGCAGATGGATGTCAAAACTGCATTCCTGAATGGATTTCTGGAATAAGAGTTGTATATGATGCAACCAGAAGGTTTTGTCGATCCAAAGGGTGCTAACGAAGTGTGCAAGCTCCAGCGATCCATTTATGGACTGGTGCAAGCCTCTCAGAGTTGGAATAAACGCTTTGATAGTGTGATCAAAGCATATGGTTTTATACAGACTTTTGGAGAAGCATGTATTTACAAGAAAGTGAGTGGGAGCTCAGTAGCATTTCTAATATTATATGTGGATGACATATCGTTGATTGGAAATGATATAGAATTTCTGGATAATATAAAGGGATATTTGAATAAGAGTTTCTTCAATGAAAGACCTCGGTGAAGCTGCTTACATATTGGGCATCACGATCTATAGAGATAGATCAAGACGCTTAATTGGACTTTCACAAAGCACATACCTTGATAAAGTTTTGAAAAAGTTCAAAATGGATCAGTCAAAGAAATGGTTCTTGCCTGTATTACAAGGTGTAAAGTTGAGTAAGACTCAAAGCCCGACCACGGCAGAAAATAGAAAGAGAATGGAAGTCATTCCCTATGCCATAGTCATAGGTTCTATAAAGTATGTTGTGTTGTGTACCAGACCTATTGTGTACCTTGCCATGAGTTTTGGCAAGGGGGTACAATAGTGATCTAAGAGTAGATCACTAGACAACGGTCAAAATTATCCTTAGTGAGGACTAAGGAAATATTTCTCGATTGTGGAGGTGACAAAAGAGCTCGTCGTAAAGAGTTACATTGATGCAAGCTTTTACACCGATACAGATGACTCTAAATCTCAATCTGGATACATATTGAAAGTGGGAGCAATTAGCTAGAGTAACTTTGTGCAGAGCATTGTAGACATAGAATATTCGCAAAATACATACGGCTCTGAATGTGACAGACTCGTTGACTAAACTTATCTCACGAGCAAAACATGATCACACTTTGTACTCTTTGGGTGTTAATCACATCGCGATGTGAACTAGATTATTGACTCTAGTAAACCCTTTGGGTGTTGGTCACATGACGATGTGAACTATGGGTGTTAATCACATACAGATGTGAATATTGGTGTTAAATCACATGGTGATGTGAACTAGATTATTGACTCTAGTGCAAGTGGGAGGTTGAAGGAAATATGCCCTAGAGGCAATAATAAATTCATTATTTATTTCCTTAATTCATGATAAATGTTTATTATTCATGCTAGAATTGTATTAACCGGAAACTTAGTACATGTGTGAATACATAGACAAAACATATAGTCCCTAGTATGCCTCTACTTGACTAGCTCATTAATCAAAGATGGTTATGTTTCCTAACCATGACATGTGTTGTCATTTGATGACCGGGATCACATCATTAGGAGAATCATGTGATGGATATGACCCATTTGTTAGCTTAGCATTATGATCGTTACAGTTTCATTGCTACTGCTTTCTTCATGACTTATACAAGTTCCTCAAACTATGAGATTATGCAACTCCCGAATACCGGAGGAACACTTTGTGTGCTACCAAATGTCACAACATAAATGGGTGATTATAAAGGTGCTCTACAGGTGTCTCCGAAGGTGTTTGTTGGGTTGGCATATATCGAGATTAGGATTTGTCACTCCGTGTTTCGGAGAGGTATCTCTGGGCCCTCTCGATAATACTCATCACTATAAGCCTTGCAAGTATTGTGATTAATGAGTTAGTTGCGGGATGAAGTATTATGGAACGAGTAAAGAGACTTGCCGTTAACGAGATTGAACTAGGTATGATGATATCGACGATCAAATCTCGGGCAAGTAGCATACCGATGACAAAGGGAACAACGTATGTTGGTATGCGGTTTGACCGATAAAGATCTTCGTAGAATATGTAGGAGCCAATATGAGCATCTAGGTTCCGCTATTGGTTATTGACCGGAGACGTGTCTCGGTCATGTCTACATAGTTCTCGAACCCGTAGGGTCCGCACGCTTAATGTTTGATGACAATTGGTATTACGAGTTTATGTGATATGATGTACCGAAGATTCTTCGGAGTCCCGGATGTGATCACGGACATGACGAGGAGTCTCGAAATGGTCGAGACATATAGATTGATATATTGGACGACTATATTCGGACACCGGAAGTGTTTCGGAGAAGTTTCGAATAAAGCCAGAGTGTAGGAGGGTTACCAGAACCCCCCGGGGGAACTAATGGGCCTAGATGGGCCTTAGTGGGAGAAGAGGAAGGGCTAGGAGGGGCTGCCCCCCCCCCTTGAGTCCGAATAGGACAAGGGAAGGGGGTGGCGCCCCCCTTTCCTTCCCTTCCCCCTCTTCCTTCCTCCTCCCCCCTCTTCCTTAGGTGGAAACCTACTAGGACTTGGAGTCCTAGTAGGATTCACCTCTCTTGGCGCGCCCGAGGAGGGCCGATCGGCCTCCCCCTTGCTCCTTTATATACGGGGGCAGGGGGCACCCTAGAACACACAACCTGATTGTTTAGCCGTGTGCAGTGCCCCCCTCCACAGATTTCCACCTCGGTCATATCATCGTAGTGCTTAGGCGAAGCCCCGCGTTGGTAACTTCATCATCACCGTCATCACACCGTTGTGCTTACAAAAATCTCCCTTGACCTTAGCTGGATCTAGAGTTCGTGGGACATCACCGAGCTGAATGTGTGTAGATCGCGGAGGTGCCGTATCTTCGGTGTTAGGATCGGTAGAATCGTGAAGACGTACGACTATATCAAACCGTTTTTTCATAACGCTTCCGCTTACTGTCTACGAGGGTACCTAGATAACACTCTCCCCTCTCGTTGCTATGCATCTCCTAGATAGATCTTGCATGATCGTCGGATTTTTTTTAAATTACTACGTTCTCGAACAACTTGTGCATCCAAACTCCTTAAACCAAGGAGTGCCAATGAGTCCACCATACCTACCTATATGTGGTACTTCCATGCCGTTCCAAGTAAACTTGTATGTGCCAACTCTAATTTTCAAAACCAGTTTCCTTTTTGTGTGCCCGTATCGCTCATGAAGCGGCAGGGGGTGGCTAGTATTTTCTATGCTAGATATTTTATTATCAAGATGAGTGTTTATTCACTTGTCATTGCACGAGAGTGTGGCAGGTAATAGGGATGCCCAGTCCTGAAATGATTTTTTTATTTATGTTGTTGTCAAATAATAAATTCCTTGGAAAATATTGGTATGGAGGGCACCCGTGGATACGGCTAGCCATGGATTGTGAAAGAATGGTGGAAAAAGGAACAAACTTTATTTTATGTTTGGGAACCGCCTATGATTTATCTAGCATGGAAAGTATTGGGAATTCTCGGCCGTTTTCGTTGAAGGGAAAAGCATGCCTCTCAAAATATTTTATCTCTCAATTTAATCTTTGAGCTCTAGCACCTCTACAAATCTTTGCTTCCCTCTACGAAGCGCCTATCTATTTACTTTATGCAATTTTTATTTTTATTCGACTCTCCATGTTCTAACCAACTAGGGAACACTATGATCATACTTGTGCATTGGATCTAGCTAACATTCGAGTGTGTTTCATGAATGGATCAATGATTGAGCATAATGGACTAGGGATAGCTTTATTTAGTGTTGTTATTTTGAAATACATGGTTGCTTGTTGATATGCTTGAGTATTGATGTCCTCATGTCAACTATAAACTATTGCTTTGAATCATCTAAAGTTCAAATGTCCATACTACAAAAGAAAAGAATATATGATGAACATGTTAGGCAGCATTCCACATGAAAAATTCTGTTTTTATCATTTACCTACTCGAGGACGAGCAGGAATAAGCTTGGGGATGTTGATACGTATTATCAATCTTGGATGTTTTGCATTCATCTACTAGCAACTTTATATCATTTTTGGGACTAACCTATTGACATAGTGCCCAGTGCGGGTTGTTGTTTTTTTGCTTGTTGTTTACTTTGCAGAATATCCATATCAAATGAAGTACAAGCGCAACAAAACTTTTTGGCGATTTTTTTCTGCCCAGAAGACACCCAGGAGGCCCAAGAAGTGCACCAGAGGGGGCCTTTGGGGCCACTAGGCACCAGGGCACGAGAGGGCCACCGGGCGCACCCTGGTGGGTAGTGGGGCCCACAGGCACCCCCTCTATCGGTGTTAAAACCGGCGGATCTCGGGTAGGGGGTCCCGACCTATGAATCTTGGATGAATGGGAAACAAGGGACAAAGGACACGATGTCTGCCCAGGTTCGGGCCCTCTCTAAGAGGTAAAACCCTACGTCCTTCTTGATTATATTGAAGTGTATATGATGAATACAGAGTCGATCTACCATGAGATCAGATGAACTAAACCCTAGGCTAGTTGGATGATGGTTGTTGTTCTAGCCTCTATGGACCAAACCCTTTGGTTTATATAGACACCAGGGGTACTAGGGTTACACATGGTCGGTTACAACAAAGGGAATAAACATGCCGAATCTTCTATTTTGACTTGGAGGACACACCAAGACTTCGAGGGTTTCTGATAACCAACAAGTATAGGGGATCGTTTGTAGCCTTCTTCGATAAATATGAGTGTCGAACCCAACGAGGAGCTAAAGGTAGAACAAATATTCCCTCAAGTTCTATCGACCACCGATACAACTCTATGCACACTTAACATTTGCTTTACCTAGAACAAGTATGAAACTATTTTGTAGGAGTGATGCTAGAACTACTTTGCAAGAATAAAACTACGAGTACTTTGCAAGATAATAAAAGTTAGGTGTTTAGTAAAAGGGTTTTTGTCAACAAGAAATTTATTTGTCCCTAGGCAATCGATAACTAGACCGGTAATCATTCTTGCAATTTTATATAAGGGAGAGGCATGAGCTAACATACTTTCTCTACTTGGATCATATGCACTTATGATTGGAACTCTAGCAAGCATCCGCAACTACTAAATATCATTAAGGTCGTGAAACACAACCATAGCATTAAGTATCAAGTCCTCTTTACTCCCATACGCCATAACCCACTTATCCGTGTTTAGGCTTCTGTCACTCCCGCAACCGATAATAAGCGAATCATGAACATATTGCAACACCCTACAGTAGGGACCCCTCACGTTTGCGCGACATGGACGTAGGATAGCACCATAAATAAAATATACAATCATACCAACCAAGATCATGATTAACCTATAGGACAAAACGGATCTACTCAAACATAATAGGATAGCCAAATATCATTGGGAAATAATATATGGAGTTGAGCACCATGTTTAAGTAGAGATTACAACGGGGAGAAGGGGTCTTACACCGCTGCATAGACGGGGAGAAAGTTGGTGTTGACGGTAGCAAGGTTGTTGATGTAGATCACCGTCACGATCCTAGCCCCAGTGGCACTCTGGCGCCACCCGGAGAGAGGGGGAGAGAGCCCCCCTTATTCTTCTTCTTCCTTGTCCTCCCCCTAGATGGGAGGAGAGTTCCCCCTTTGGTCCATGGCCTCCGTGGCGGCGGAGGGGCGGGAGCCGCTCTAAAATTGGATCTTCCTCTCTGTTCTCTTTTGTTTCGCGTTCCCCAGATCTAGCCCTTCAGGGTTTCTTAAATTCCTGGAGATCCGTAACTCCGATTGCGCTGAAATTTTTACACGACTTTTTTTCCATAAATTATCTTTCTTGCACCCGAAGAAGGGCCCCAGCCGACTTACGGGGAGGGCACAAGACACATGGGCGTGGCAGGGGGTGCCCGGTGCACCCTGGTGGGTTGTGGAGGCCCACGCTGATTCCACCTCCCAAAAAAATTTAAATATTCCAAAATAATTCTCCGTAAATTTTTATTGCATTTGGACTTCGTTTTATATGGATATTCTACGAAACAAAAAATGCAACAAACAAGGACTCGCACTGGGCACTGGATCAATAAGTTAGTCCAATAAATGATATAAAATGTTGCCAAAAATAAGTGAAAGTTGTATAATATTGGCATGAAACAATCAAAAATTATACATACGACGGAGACGTATCAGCATCCCCAAGCTTAATTCCTGCTCGTCCTTGAGTAGGTAAATGATAAAAAAAGATAATTTTTTATGTGGAATGCTACCTAGCATAAACTTGATCATATATCTAATCATGGCATGAATATTAAGACATAAGTGATTCAAAGCAATAGTCTATAATTTGACATAAAGACATCAATACTCAGGCATCCCAACAAACAATCATGTCTTTCAAAATATCAACGCTAAAGAAAGCTATCCCTACAAAATCATATAATCTTGTCATGCTCTGTCTTCTTAACACAAAGTATTTATCATGCATAACCCTGATGACAAGCCGAACAATTGGTTCATACTTTTTAACGCGCTTCAGCTTTTTCAACTCCCATGCAATACATGAGTGCAAGCCATGGATATAGCACTATGGGTAGAATAGAGTATGATGATAGGGCTAAATATTGAGAAGACAAAGAGGTAAGAAAGTCTCACATCAACGCGGCTAATCAATGAGCTATGGAGATGCCCATCAATTGATATTAATGCGAGGAGTAGGGATTGTCATGCAACAGATGCACTAAGAGCTATAAGTGTATGAAAGCTCAACATGAAAACTAAGTGGGTGTGCATCCAACTTGCTTGCTCATGAAGACCTCGGGCATTTCAGGAAGCTCATCATAGGAATATACAAACCAAGTTCTATAACAAAAAATTCCCACTAGTATATGAAAGTGACTACATATGAGACTCTCTATATGAAAAACATGGTGCTACTTTGAAGCACAAGTGTCGAACTAGCATGCCCCTTCTCTCTTTTTCTTTCATTTTTTCTTTTTCTTTTTCTTTTTTTTCTTTTTACCCCTTTTTTCTTTTTTTCCCTTTGTCCGGAGTCTCATCCCGACTTGTGGGGGAATAATAGTCTCCATCATCCCTTCCTCACTGGGACAATGCTCTAATAATGAAAATTGATGATCATCACACTTCTATTTGCCCCTAAATCTCATGAAGGTTTTCTACTCGGTTACGGCTCAAACTCTCACACTTACCGTGTCTACAACAATTTCACCCGAAAGGTTGAAGAGACGGTAGATGTGAAGTTTGATGAATCTAACGGCTCGCAAGTCGAGCAATTGCCAATTGATGTAGGAGATAAAGATCCCTCTGAAGCAATTCAAGACTTGTCTATTGGCAAGATTCGCCCAACGGAGGTGAAGGAGAGTACCTCGTCTGTTCAGGAAGCCTCAACTTCACGCCAAGGTGAACCACAAGCTGACTTGGAGGCTTCCACAAGTGAAACACATCAAGATGATGGAAACAAGGATGTACAACAAGATGAACCTCATCAACCTCCTTCTCCGCCTCCACAAGAGAACAACAACGCCAACGACAATGAAGAAAAACAAGAGGAAGAACAAGACAATGAAGAGGATGTTTCACCCCGACCCAAACAAAAGCTCTCACGAGTTCGAGTGGAGGACACCAGCAAATGAATCTTGTGCATGTACAGGTCAGGAGCTCTCTATCTATGTGAGATGGCTGCTCTCTTTTTTTTGTAGATTCTATGTAAAAAATGCTTTAGCTGGCTAGCTGTGCTAAATCTTTTGGACTAAGTCTTTTTTTGTTCATTTCTAAACTCTAGTGGATGATTAGATTAGACATGAGCCCAAACACATTAAATTCTTCACTTTGGTCGGCCTGATGTATGCATATTGTGAATGAACCAGCAAACTTACCTTACCTAATTGTGGTCATGCACTCCAAACGGGAAGCAAAACGATTTACAGATTTTGTGTGTTTTGGCTGTTCTCGTCCTATTTCTCAGTTATGCCATCGATATGCTACTGAAAATTCTGGGCACTGGTACTCCCTCCTCTCACTTGTGATTCAAGAAAAAAAATAAAGTGTAGGGGATTTGTGGTAAATAAATTGGCCATTTTCTAGTAAAATATTGTATTTTAGGAGCAAATTAATACTGACTGACACACGGTGTAAGCGTGATGACATGGCGCCACGCACGATCGTCTATGACAACGAGGCAAACAAAATCCAGCCAGCATTGCCGCTGCATATAAAAAATGCCAAGGCCCAATGAAGCCCACAAGCTGATCTAGACACTGCCAGGGTTTCAGGCAAAGAGCTAGGCACGCTCGGGATCTGCCTAAAAGTAGCCAAGATTTAGGTAAAAAATGGCAAAACTTGTCAAATCTCAGAATTCATCCATTTAGATCAGAATCCATGATTTTAGGTTGGATCTAGGCTGTTTTTAGGCTGGCCAGACGCCTAGTACACGCGTCTACCTAGTTTTCAGGCTACTAGGCTTGGGTTGTTGATGGTTTGCTTGGGCCCCTTCCCTTCCTTTTGCTCCAGCCTCTGGCTATTTCGGCGTATGTGCACAGGTTTCGATAGGAGAAAGAGTGTCTTTGATGATACTACAATAGCAGTTTTTTATTTAATTATTGTGAGGAGGATCATGTTTGCGGCTTATTTGTGCGAAGCTAAGTGTTTTTTCTTAAGCTCCCAAAATCATTTGAAGAGCTACACAAATTTTAGGGATGGATTAGAGTAGTCTAACCTGCCAAAACAACAGTTTTTAGATGAGTTTAATTTTGCTTTTATAGATCTTTGTTGTGCTCCTTACTAAAAAAACGTTTTTATCTTGGAGCGGAACTTTCAACTAATTTCGAAAGAACTTTAGATAAGGACATGTTCCAAATGAAATCGTGGACTTTCAGTTTGAGCAACTAGAAGTTGTAGATAGTCCTTAGATATATATAATAATAAAGATTAGTTGGAATTTTGAGTAACACTGACTAACATGAGACAATTCCTCTACGTGCGGGCCTCATTCGATGGCAACACACAAGTACACCTTGATCAAGGTTGTCGAGGCAGGAGAGGAGGAGCAACATGAAAGGGGCCAGTGAAGGTTTGTAATGGTCCGATGGAAGCCATTGGTCTTTATTGGCTGCAGCGGGTAGCCCAGTGGTGTGAATAAGGTGGCACATTTTCTGTAATGGATTTGCTAATTCTTATCAAAGTCACATCTAACACCTATAAGATTTGATTAATTAAAAAGAAGCAAAAATGCACACAAAGCTCCATATAAAATCGAATGATGTACCCCCTCTATAGAAATATAAGAGCGTTTAGATAGCGTTCTTGTATTTCTTTACGGAGTGAGTAGAAGTTAGATGAGACTTAGTTGATTCTCATCTAGATTAGAGCTAGCCACACCTTTTTGTGTTAAGCACTGCACCAAAAGCATCAAAACGAAATAAAACAAATGCCTCTAATTAGCAAGCATCTTATGGACAAGCATCCATCGAATCTTCCCATTTTTATTTTCCCACATGACTCTAAGCAACACAAGAACACAATAAAAGACTTGGGAAGCACAACGAGTGGACAACGTACAACACACTAATGACCCCGGATGTGGATCCTCTGACTTTGCAATCCCTGCCATACCCTGCCTTTGAGTCACTGACAGGTGGGCCCCATGCTTTGTGGGACCCGTGTGTCAGTGACTCAAAGGTAGGCTTGGCCACGGCAGGGGATCCTCGTCCTAATGACCCCTTGCGTAGAGGTGGCCCGGGAGCTTGGGTTTCATCACTACCTGTAGCGGGAACTTGCGCGGGGTCGACAGGCCGAAGATCTCCTCCATGCTGAGCTGATCCGTCGCCACGCCATCGGGGAGCTCGCACACAAAGCCGTGCAGCAGGTTGGCGAGGCTCACATGGATCACCTTCAGTCCCAGACTATATCCGGGGCACATCCGCCGTCCGGACCCAAATGGCAGCAGCTCGAAGTCATGCCCCTTGATGTCGATCTTGCTGCCGACGAACCGTTCTGGTACGAACTCCTCCGGCGAATCCCACACTGCCGGGTCGCGGCCGATGGACCACACGTTGATGAGTACACGCGTACCAACGGGGATGTTGTAGCCACCTACGGAGGCGTCCTCACGGGACAGACGGGGTGCCAACATGGGTGCCACCGGGTGCAGCCGCATGGTCTCTTTGACAATGGCTTCCACATAGGGAAGGTTGGGGATGTCGTCCTCCGTCACCCATCGTTCTCGTCCCACCACGCGGTCCAGCTCCTCTGTGGCCTTGGAGAACACCTCGGGTTTCTTGAGCATCTCCGACATGGCCCACTCCACCGTGATCGCTGTGGTTTCCGTGCCGCCGGCGATGAGGTCCTGCATGTGATCAAAGTAGTTTAGTGCAATTAATGGTTCAGAATTAGCATCAGCATAACCTGATAAGTTCCTTTAATATGCATTTTTGTGGAACATCTCTCTCTAACTGAAAAGTTTCTTTTATTGTAACAAACAGTAAAGGTCAACGGGTAACCCGGATCGGAGCTCCCTCGCAACTGGCCGCCAATCTGCCCTTCTAGGCAGCTCGTATACTGAATAACCGAAAGATGGACTGACCTGAATGAAAGCTTTGACGCCGTTCCGGTGGAGCTTGACCTCAAGATTTGGGTCGCCGGCTATCTCCAACAGCACGTCAACCATGTCCCGTGACACGAAGTTGTCGCCCTGGAGGCGCCGCCGCTCATTGTGGTCGTCCAAGACATGTTCTAGGAATCGATCGAACTTCTTGCTCAGCTTCTTCATCCTCCTGACGTACCCCTGAAGGTCCATCCAGTCGAGCCATGGGATGGAGTCACCGATGTTGAGCACGCCGTTGAGGAAGAACAGCTCGTCTATCATGCACTTGAACTCCTCCGGCGCCATGGTCGCCGAGCCGTCCTCGCCCGCCGCCTGCTTCTCCAGGTACTTCCTGCCCAGCACCATGCGCGAGATCACGTTCAGGCTCAAGGTGGACAGGTGGTCCTTGAGCAGCACGAGGCGCCCGGAGGCCTCGTGCAGGCCGCACAGGAGGGCACGCATCTCCTCGCGGCGGATGTAGGCGTACGACTCGAGCCGCCTCGCGCTGAAGAGCTCGGCGAGGCACACCCTGCGCGCCTGGCGCCAGTGCGCGTTGTACGGGGACCATGTGATGGTGCTGTTATCGTAGCCGGTGTACTTGCCGGCGGCGGTCCTGGGCCGGTCGGTGAACACCACGTCGTGGGTCTTGAGGAAGAGCTTGGCCATCTCGGCCGAGGAGCCGACGACGACGGGGAAGGACCCGAAACGGAGCTGCATGAGCGGGCCGTACTGCCTAGAGAGCGCGTGGATGGAGCGGTGCGGGAGCGCACCTATGAGGTTGAGGTTGCCGATGATCGGCCATGGCTTGGGGCCCGGCGGGAGGTTGCAAGTGCCTTTGCGGCGGAAGACAACCTTGAAGAAGAGAATGGTGGCAAGCACGACGGCGAGGAAGGGCGCCCATGGTGGTAGCTCCATTGAGATTTGAGAGTGGGTAGCGTCCGAGCAATTCCTGAGCTTCTGACTTCCTATTATTAAGTGGCTGGCTAAGTGACCGATCAACCGCTGACGAGCCATCGCAGATGATAATTGTATAATAAGTCAAGTAATAACTACGCTCTCTTAGTCAAAAAGAAATTAGATTCGTTAGTCTTGTGTCAGCTTCCTTCTAAAAATTAGATAAAAGTCCCAAGCACATGATGCATCAGACAAGGACGCTTCCTGCATCATCGTTTAATACGAGTCTGCCTATGCGCGAGAGCATCAATCACCATATGTCCGCTGCAGCTTCTGAATATATTCCACGACCTTCCGACTGTCTATTTCCCTCAACTTCGATGAGGAAGGGGTGATGAAGGCAATGCGCCTTCGGATCACTCTGATCCTTCTAAAAGATTAGATGATGTATCACGCATGATGCAATAGACAAGGACGTATCATGCATCATCACTGAATATATCTCTAACGGCTTGAATTTGTCTTTTCTGACACTATTCATATTTGGATTTTTCTTTTTTGTTTCTCAATGTGTATTTTGAGTTTGGATCTGAACTTTTAGGAGTTGGGGACACATATATTGTGAACATTCATGAATGTTTTTTGAAGTTCTCAAAAATCTTAAATCTGAAATTTAAATTGATAACACGGGAGCATGTAAGAGTTGAGTGTTTTTGAACTCGAGAGCAGAAACTCCACGCCTCGTACCTTTGCCGAAGTTAGACAATATATATACAACATACGCTATTTCCTCTACATACTTGATAATTGATATAGAAGGGGTCGATATAGAAGGGTTGTGTTACGGTGCGACTGTAAATTAGCATAGAAGCATGTGTTCTTAAATAAAATAGCATCGTAGTACCTTGCTGTCACAGCACGAATTACTGTTGGTCTTAGGGTGTGAGAGGATTCATTCTTAACGTGAACTTCCACTTCTACCTCGGAGCAAATATTAGAAGTGTGATGTACTAGTTTAGTACTTCCTCTGAAAAGAAATATAAGAGCGTTTAGATCACTAGTAGTACATCATAAAGCTTGAAGATAAAATGCAGATACAGTTAAAGCACAAAATCTTACACTGGTGTTTTAGAAATCATCTTGTTAACATACGTCGCAATCTCAACTTAGATAATGCAGGCATATAGAAATAGGCTATGGCATTAATAATTCCCTCTGCCAAATTATTTAACTAGGAGATAGCTGGCAACTGAAGAAATGCCGTGATGTCATTTCATCGACATACTGTGAAGCTTGAACGAAATTTCTTGCCAACATCGGTAAGATTTGCTAAAATTCGGGTAACATCCCATTGGCATCACATATACATAGGCAAAACAAGCTTAAGTTCTCAGTCCTACATATCAGGACAAATAACTAGCTGCCCTCTTACGACAACAGAAAAAGCATGACAAGAGATTGCACATCTAAAACTAGGATCATAGATACGATTGCAGGATCGGCGAGCTAAAAGGCAGAAACAATTGCAGGTATGTACTGCAAGCATCAGCTGATCAGGTCCAATCTGCAAAACAAGAACAAGTCAAAGAAAATAAATGCCCAATAAGTCAAAAGGTGCAGAGTGAAAAAAGAAATGTTGAATGTGCTTTTGGGGGAAAGAAACACCAATGCATGGAATGCATGTAGAGTTTTCACTATCGAGTCCTTTTTATGCTTGTAAATTTCATGGAAAGGATTATTTTTGCGACGGGTGCAAAATGAGATGTTCAGTTCTATAAAATGTTACTCGTTTACACCACAAAATTTGTTGATTTAGAGCTAACAAATGCTCTTTTCTGCACAAAAATATACAGGCATATAAAAACTCAAGAGTCATTTGCATAACATTTATTCCAGGATTTCTTGACATTTAATTATTATTATTTTCGATCAAAACATTTTATTATCATTATTTTATTACTGTTTACCGCAGGAGCATGTGAGCTCAGGTGCCATTTCGCTGCTTTCAGTAAATGGCATACTCTTGAGAAAAAGATCAGTTTAAAAAAAAATCACGCCTCGGCGATCAAGGAGGCATATTTGGGCATTTCAGACGGCATTACCATCTCACTGAGTCAGTTCATTATGCGGGGAAGGGTGACATAGCCCTGAGTAAACAATTTACAGCTGCAAAACATCATCAAAGCTCGCTTCATTTCGTTCCTGGTATGGCATGTAACAAGAAAAGGCCGGGTTCAGATACATGGTCACAAGTCAATAGCAGCTACATATCTCCCTTTCTCAACAAAAAAAAAAGCTACATAACTCCCACAGCCAAATCAGTTTACTGAAATGATATTACCTGTTGGAAACTTGGTGGCATCGCTGGTTCCCCCATTTCAATTTGGTAACCCACCAGTTGCCATCATCTTCTGCATAGCACTCATTGCATTCGTCACTCTTGCCAAGTCCTCCTGCAGCTTTCTCTGACTTTCCTCCATCGCTATCACCTTCTTCCTTAGAGCGGCTGCCTCATCTTCAGCCCTTCTTTTATCCCTCGCAGCTTCCAAGGCTGCACTTTCCTGGGAGTTTTTGGGGCGACTTTCCACTGTTACTAGCACCTTCTTTCTCAGTGTGGAGACTTCATCTCCAGCCTTTCTTTTGGCCCTCACAGCCTGCGGGTCTGACCTTTCTTGCAGGTCTTTGGGGGAGCGCCCAGGTGTATTCCTGTGTGCATTTGCCCTCCTTTTTGCACCCATGGCAGTTGCATAGTCATCTCCTGGCCCTTCTGGATTCTCAAGAGATGGGTCACCGGATCGTGACTGCAAGGTGAGCAAGGCATGTCAGTTCTTGAGCTCTTACAGGAGATCAGGGCAAATACTAACATGTCAAATCTAGCAATGGACTTGCTGATATAACGCATAGTTTTCTTTTTCTTTTCATTCAAGTAACATGAATAAATCATCCAGATAGAAAACAAAGAAACAAGAGTTACCTCTTCCTGATGCATCCGTGCAAAGCTCTTGGATCCGGTTTTATTGACATAGGTTGATTTGGCTCGAGAAGCTTTAGATGCAGCACTTCTCGCCTGTGTTTAAAAGCATATATCGATCATCCAAATTATCCAAAATGTCTACTCCCTCACGTTTCAAAATAGTTGTCTTTTCAGAGTTGGGCAAAAGAATTAAGTTTTGGTGAAATGTTTATATTGCCCATCTCTTTTTTCCCGCCAAAGCAAGGTATGCAAGCACAAGAGGAGTTAATTATCTCTTTTCTGATGACATTGATTAAGGGCAAAGTAGAAACACAATGACTTAAATTGCATTGGGAGTGTAGAAGTACAAGTATTTTGAGAAAAAATGGAGGCAAAAAGGGCATCTATTTTGAAATGGAGGGAGTAGTACATTGTTACAACAAATGAAAGAGAATGCACAGCACTACCTTTGCCTTTTCGGTATTCCAATATGCAACAAGGACTTGCCATTGCTCTTTTGAGACACGAGGATCACGATCAGCAAGGCGTTCATCTTCAGTTGTATGAGAATCATAGTGTTTCCGTTTTAAATAAGATTTCCAAACCCGCCACTTGTTCCTTATCGACCTCAGGACCGACAACTCGTGAGGTGGATCAACATCAAATTTAAGCTATACCAAAGAACAAGGAGTGTGAAAAAAATTACAGGCAGGGAAAAGACCAACATTAGCAATGAATACCTTAACAATGTGCCACATAACATCCTTGTTCTCCTTTGGAATATTTTTCCAACTTATATACTTGAGAGGTGCCAATATTCCGTCTCGTGCTAGTGCGCCTAGAAAGTTAATCAACATGTTTGCATTTTCTCCAATTGGCAGGCCCGAAGTGTTCAAGGAGACTGGTACCCGTACACCCTCAGGCAAGGTCCACATTTTGACACAAAGATTACCTCCTGCTTTGTGTCCCTTTTTACCTTGTTGCTGCTCCTCGGAATCAGTTATATCGTGCAGGGATACATTATTGGAACCCTCAGATATCAGACGGTCATGAAACACATTATATTTCTTCTTGGCAAGGGCCCTTCTGACTTCTAGAGGTAATAACCGACAATAATTCCGCGCGAAATGCTCAAGGTCAGACATATCAGTATTTGAAGGAGCTGTTGTTAAATCAAGGTCATCTAGTTCATCAGAGATTTCTTGAGGCAACTTATGCGCAGACGGTGTGCTAGGGTAAAGACCAGCGCTCATTCTATCAGTGTCTGGATAGTCAGAATCAGACATGCTTTCATCTGGAGATACAGCATCATCGTTCTCACTTTCTACAGATTCAGTGTCTGTCATGGCAACTGACACTTCACAATCTGGAAAGGCAGGACGCTGCTGAAGAGGCTCCCATTCAATTGATTCGTCATCCATAGCATCTGCTGGCACTTGGACATTAGGACCAAAATCCTGCAGCCCACCAGGGTCACTTTCTAGAGGTTCATTTTCTATAGCAGCAGCTGAATCTTTAGCCAAACGTTTACTACGCCTAAGCTGAAGCCCTGCATTTGATGAAGCTATTGAGCCTTTTCTATTCTTCTTCTGAGTCCAACCACTAGTCTGCTTGGAAACAATAACTTTAATCTGCTCCTTCTGGGTTTCATCATTAGTGCGTACATTTTTCTGTTTTAGATCAGCCAGCTTATTCGGAGGTGTAACCTGTTTCCTCTCCTTAAGAGTTGAGGTGTTGCCAGGCCTCTCATTAGCCTTACTTTGACGCTCAAAGTCGACATGAGTTCCATGAATACGGCTATCAGAGGTCTGTCCTTCTGCCTGCTGTACAATGTGGTTCAGTGGTTCTGTATGTCTCTTCTTGCCAATAGCCTTAGCATTAGCTAACTTTGATTTTTTCTGCTTGCTACTACACGATGCAGTAGTCTCCTTTATAGGAAGAGAGCACATGGCTTCTCTATTAGTTGCAGGATCGGTATGCCCACAAATTGCCTGATTTGTGGTCGATGCCTTTCTCTTCTCTGCATTAACAGGGCTGGGTTCAACAGCGCATCCAGTTGGCCGAATGCACTCCCTCGAAACTGTTTTATTGATCATCTCAGTAGATGCCTCTTCTCCGTGTTTTTCTTGGTTGACAGGTGGATGAACCACCCCATCAAGATCCAGACAGTATAACCGACTGCCTTCTGCATGACTCTCATGAAAAGGCTGTTTGTGTGCCTGCTGTATGATCTGAGCAGGAGTCTCCGTATGCCTCTCCCCTGTACTTACAGTTTGGGGGCTAACGGAGCATCCGACTCTCTGGTTACTACGAGTTGCAGTAGCCTCATCTATCAGTTCAGTATGTCTCGCATCTCCATAAATTTCATGGCTGAGAAGTCCATCCTGCGTGTCCTCTGAATGAGTGACTCGATGCAAGTGTGCCAGCTGCGCTCGCTTTGGCTGCATAGTGTAACTAGGGTGATGATCATTTACATGATCTCTGGCCTCATTTAGAGGCAAAGCTTGTCTCTCCTCATTGCCTACAATACGACAGCCAAGGGGCGGTCGATTTCTCTGAAGGCTATTATTTGCAACAGTCTCATTTGCCATATGTATTTGTTCTCCATCAATGATATGATCAGTATACCCCTGTTGTTCATCAGGTTCTGTTCGTGGTAGCCCTGCACGCATTGCATAACTAGGACGCTCTTGCCATTTCTGCATCACAGGAAAAGAAAGGTGTGCACTATTTAGGGAAAAATAGGTCGATGGGTCATCCAGATCTCCGACCAACTGAGCTAGACACAGTACAGAGTATATGAAATCATGAAATGAGGAGGAGAAGGCGCTTTGTTCTACACCAATATAAACCAGTGTGAGATGAAGATGGTAATAGATTTCAATCGAATTGCAATTTTTTCGACTGTGCAATACCAAAATCCACAACCCAACATAATCGACAAGTATATATATACCTCCCGAGCGGCAACAATCGGTGGGACAGACGCGGCGGCGAGCGGCACGACGGCCGCCTCGGCGGAGGAGAGGATGTAGTTCCGCAGGCGCGTGGAGTCAATGGCCAGCTCGGCGCCGCAGAGCGGGCATGCGCAGCGCGATAGCCCGACCGGCACGCTGAGGAGCTCGCCGCAGGCGCCGCACGGAAGCCTGGCCCCGCGCGCACCCGCGGCGCCTCGCGGCAGGGGCAGCGCCCTCCGCCGGGGCCGCGGCATGAGCTCCGGAGGGAGCGACTGCGCCGTGGCGCAGTCGGGGCAGACGAACTCCGTCAGCCCCCGTTCCACCTCCAACGTCTGCTCGCACCCCGCGCAGCGCACCTCCAGGAACTCCTCGGCCGCCGCCACCGTGGCTAGCGGCGGTGGCGCCATTGCCTTCGAGCTAGGGCGTGATTTCTATTTCGACGGCGGGGGGAGGAACGCCGATGGCTGGCACTGTCACAATTTCACACACTTGTTTAGGCATTGGCTAAAATATTGGCTACTAAAACCTCCTGCAAAGTTTCCAATAAATCTTTTTCTAAAACACGAGCTCATACGTACACACATACCCTAATCTCTATAAACGCAAACATGCACACACTATTTCTATGAGCACCTCAATCGGCACATCATTTTAAAATTGACAAGGTCACTACAGACATCTTCATAGTCAACATGAATATCTCGTCCACACGAAGGCTGAAATATATTTAGAAAAATACGAGCATCAGGTAGGAAAAACAGAGTTTTTTTTTTTGCTTTTCTGGCAGAAAAACGGAAACAAAGAGACAAAACGAAAAACAAAAGTGAAAATTTAAAAAACAAAAATATTATGCAGACATAAACAAAAGCAGAACTTCGTTTTCCAGCGAAACAGACATGAAAATGAAAGTTTCCGTTTTCATGAATATGGAATTTTTTGTTTCTATTGGCTTATGCAGCCTTTGTAGCCTAACCATCAAATATCACACAATTATACAATGAGCAAAATGGCTCATGTGTGGCAACTTCTAGTACCATACAAAGAAGTTAGACCTGATTGTAACCACAATGAAGGTCGAGCCTGAAATTCCCTTTCATGGATTATTTTGTGATGTTACAATGTGTTTTACTTGTAAGAGGGTGACTTGATGCACTGTGTTTTCCTTATATATGGATTTTGTCCTTCTAATTACCAAAAATGTGTTTGGGTTGTCAAGGTTGAAAAAAATATACACATATGCATATCTTCTAATACAATCAACATAATATTTAGTAGTCGTGTTAAAAATTAAAAATGTTGGTTTGCTCCGATGTTTTTGTATTTCTTTCTGCTTTCGTAAAAATATATGTGGAAACAAATATGGTAGCATCAGTTTCGTTCATTTCCGCTCCGTTTTCATCTGTAGTGTTAAGTCTAGAACTTTAACTCTGATGGACTGAAGATATCACTGTTCTTCTAAACATTCAACCATAGGTTGAGTCACAGTTACCAATAAGTTTTGGCATTACAAAGATCAACTTACTAACACATTGGCTAGCCAACAGTTCACGGCTAATACACGAGCAAGCCAAGAGAATTTGGCTACCAGTTGATCAATTATCAACTTACTTTGGTCATCTCACAAGACTTGGCAATTTTTTGTAAAATTTGGAGTTGTAGAATTTGGTATGCCAAAGTATTGACTAGCTAATTTTTGGCGTGCAACCAGGCATGACCAAAATGCAACGACAAATAATCCAAATAGGGGTTTGAACTTACAAATTCTAGCTCTGTGCGCAGAAGCCAGTTTTTCTTACATCTCATCCCCACCGCCTTTGCACATGAAAATGCTTTCATTTATTTCTGTATATCATATGGTGATTGTGAATGCAATGAGGTCTTGCGTCACAGTTTGTGTAAAAGGTTCTGACGGCATACATTTTAGAAATGAGGTACTCCTTCTATAAAGAAATATAAGATCGTTTATATTTCTTTACAGAGGGAGTAGTATGTAATGGATATTTTAAATGTATGAACTATGGTATTTGATTTGATTTGAATTGTGACATATTCATCTGTTTTATATTGAATCATGTACTTATTAAAATCAATTAACTTAAACCCTATCCTGGTTTTGTGTAGTTGTTCTGCATTTTGCAGATTTTCAAAATTGATGAAAAAATCGGGTGTAGATTGAAGGAAATATCCCTAAAAGCAATACTAAAGTTATTATTTATTTCCTTATTTCATGATAAATGTTTATTATTCATGTTAGAATTGTATTAACCGGAAACATAATGCATGTGTGAATACATAGACAAACATAGTGTCACTAGTATGCCTCTACTTTACTAGCTCGTTGAATCAAAGATGGTTAAGTTTCCTAGCCATAGACATGAGTTGTCATTTGATTAACGGGATCACATCATTAGAGAATGATGTGATTGACTTGACCCATTTCGTTAGCTTAGCACTTGATCGTTTAGTATGTTGCTATTGCTTTCTTCACGATTTATACATGTTCCTATGACTATGAGATTATGCAACTCTCGTTTACCGGAGGAACACTTTGTGTGCTACCAAACGTCACAACGTAATTGGGTGATTATAAAGGTTCTCTACAGGTGTCTCCGAAGGTACTTATTGAGTTGGCGTATTTCGAGATTAGAATTTGTCACTCCGATTGTTGGAGAGGTATCTCTGGGCCCTCTCGGTAATGCACATCACTATAAGCCTTGCAAGCAATGTAACTAATAAGTTAGTTGTTGGATAATGCATTACATAACGAGTAAAGAGACTTGCCGGTAATAACATTGAACTAGGTATTGAGATACCGACGATCGAATCTCGGGCAAGTAACATACCGATGACAAAGGGAACAACGTATGTTGTTGTGCGGTTTGATTGATAAAGATCTTTGTAGAATATGTGGGAACCAATATGAGCATCTAGGTTCCGTTATTGGTTATTGACCGGAGACGTGTCTCGGTCATGTCTACATAGTTCTCGAACCCGTAGGGTCCGCACGCTTAAAGTTCGGTGACGATTTATATTATGAGTTATGTGTTTTGATGTACCGAAGGTAGTTCGGAGTCTCGGATGAGATTGGGGACATGACGAGGAGTCTCGAAATGGTCGAGATGTAAAGATCAATATATTGGACGACTATATTCGGACATCGGAAAGGTTCCGAGCGATTCAAGTATTTATCAGAGTACCGGAGAGTTACGGGAATTCGTCGGGGAGTATATGAGCCTTATTGGGCTTTAGGGGAAAGAGGGAGGGGAGGTTTCCCCCCCCCCAAGGCCTAGTCTGAATTGGACTAGGGGGAGGGGCTGCGCCCCCTCCTTCCTTCTCTTCTCTCTTCCCTTTCCTTGACTCCTACTCCTACTACATGGAAGGGGGGAATCCTACTCCCGGTGGGAGTAGGACTCCCCAGGGCGTGCCATAGAGAGGGCCGGCCCCTTCCCTCCTCTCCTCCTTTATATATTGGGGCAAGGGGCACCCCATGGACACACAAGTTGATCTGTTGATCTCTCCCAGCCGTGTGCGGTGGCCCCTCCACCATATTCCACCTCGGTAATATCGTAGCGGTGCTTAGGCGAAGCCCTGCGTCGGTAGCATCATCAATAACGTCATCACACCGTCGTGCTGACGGAACTCTCCCGCAAAGCTCTGCTGGATCGGAGTTCGTGGGACGTCATCGAGCTAAACGTGTGCTGAACTCGGAGGTGTCGTACGTTCGGTACTTGGATCGGTCGGATCGTGAAGACGTACGACTACATCAACCGCGTTGTGCTAACGCTTCTGCTTTCGCTCTACGAGGGTACACGGACAACACTCTCCCCTCTCGTTGCTATGCATCACCATGATCTTGCGTGTGCGTAGGAAATTTTTTGAAATTACTACGTTCCCCAACAATGGCATCCGAGCCAGGTTTATGCGTAGATGTTTTATGCACGAGTAGAACACAAGTGAGTTGTGGACGATACAAGTCATACTGCTTACTAGCATGTCATACTTTGGTTCGGCGGTATTGTTGGATGAAGCGGCCCGGACCGACATAACGCGTACGCTTACGCGAGACTAGTTCTACCGACGTGCTTTGCACACAGGTGGCTGGCGGGTGTCAGCTTCTCCAACTTTAGTTGAACCGAGTGTGGCTACGCCCGGTCCCTGTGAAGGTTAAAACAGCACTAACTTGACGAAATATCGTTGTGGTTTTAATGCGTAGGTAAGAACGGTTCTTGCTCAGCTCATAGCAGCCACGTAAAACTTGCAACAACAAAGTAGAGGACGTCTAACTTGTTTTTGCAGGGCATGTTGTGATGTGATATGGTCAAGACGTGATGAGATATAAGTTGTTGTATGAGATGATCATGTTTTGTTGAAGTTATCGGCAACTGGCAGAAGCCTTATGGTTGTCTCTTTATTGCATAAGATGCAAGCGCCAAATAATTGCTTTACTTTATCCCTATGCGATAGCAATAGTTGCAAGAACAATAGTTGGCGAGACGACCATGTGATGACACATTGATATAGATCAAGATGATGGAGATCATGGTGTCATGCCGGTGACGATAGAGATCATGACGATGCTATGGAGATGGAGATCAAAGGCACAAGATGATGATGGCCATATCATGTCACATATTTTGATTGCATGTGATGTTTATCTTTTATACATCTTATTTTGCTTTAATTGACGGTAGCATTATAAGATGATCTCTCACTAAATTTCAAGGTATAAGTGTTCTCCCTGAGTATGCACCGTTGCCAAAGTTCGTCGTGCCGAGACACCACGTGATGATCGGGTGTGATAAGCTCAATCTACAACGAGTGCAAGCCAGTTTTGCACATGCAGAATACTCGAGTTAAACTTGACGAGCCTAGCATATGCAGATATGGCCTCGGAACACTGGAGACCGAAAGGTCGAGCGTGAATCATATAGTAGATATGATCAACATAGTGATGTTCACCATTGAAAACTACTCCATCTCACATGATGATCGGACATGGTTTAGTTGATTTGGATCACGTGATCACTTAGATGATTAGAGAGATGTCTATCTAAGTGGGAGTTCTTAAGTAATATGATTAATTGAACTTTAGTTTATCATGAACTTGGTCCTGATAGTATTTTGCAAATTATGTTGTAGATCAATAGCTCGCGTTGTTGCTTCCCTATGTTTTATATGTGTTCCTAGAGAAACTAAGTTGAAAGATGGTAGTAGCAATGATGCGGACTGGGTCCGTGATCTAAGGTTTATCCTCATTGCTGCACAGAAGAATTATGTCCTTGATGCACCGCTAGGTGACAGACCTATTGCAGGGGCAGATGTAGACGTTATGAACGTTTGGCTAGCTCAATGTGATGACTACTTGATAGTTTAGTGCACCATGCTTAACGGCTTAGAATCGGGACTTCAAAGACGTTTTGAACGTCATGGACCATATGAGATGTTTCAGGAGTTGAAGTTAATATTTCAAGCAAATACCCGAGTTGAGAGATATGAAGTCTCCAACAAGTTCTATAGCTAAAAGATGGAGGATAATTGCTCAACTAGTGAGCATGTGCTCAGATTATCTGGGTACTACAATCGCTTGAATCAAGTGGGAGTTAATCTTCCAGATAATATAGTGATTGACATAGTTCTCTAGTCACCATCACCAAGTTACTGGAACTTCATGATGAACTATAGTATGCAAGGGATGACGAAAACGTTTCCCGATCTTCTCATGATGATGAAATCGATGCAGGTAGAAATTAAGAAAGAGCATCAAGTGTTGATGATTAACAAGACCACTAGTTTCAAGAAAAGAGCAAAGGGAAAGAAAGGGAACTTCATGTAGAATGGCAAGCAAGTTGTCACTCCCGCGAAGAATCCCAAAGCTAGACCAAAGCCTCAAACTGAGTGCTTCTACTACAAAGGAAATGGTCACTAGAAGCGGAAATGCCCTGAATATTTGGTGGATAAGAAGGATGGCAAAGTGAACAAGGGTATATTTGGTATACATGTTATTGATGTGTACCTTACTAGTATTTATAGTAGCCCCTGGGTATTTGATACTTGTTCGGTTGCTAAAAATTAGTAACTCGAAACAGGAGTTACAGAATAAACAGAGACTAGTTGAGGGTGAAGTGAAGATGTGTGTTGGAAGTGGTTCCAAGATTGATATGATCATCATCGCGCACTCCCTATACTTTCGGGATTAGTGTTAAACCTAAATAAATGTTATTTGGTGTTTGCGTTGAGCATGAATATGATTTGATCATGTTTATTGCAATACGGTTATTCATTTAAAGTCAGAGAATAATTGTTGTTCTGTTTACATGAATAAAACCTTCAATATCATACACCCAATGAAAATAGTTTGTTGGATCTCGATTGTAGTGATATACAAATTCATGATATTGATGCCAAAAGATGCAAAGTTGATAATGATAGTGCAACTTATTTGTGGCACTATCGTTTGGGTCATATCGGTGTAAAGTGCATGAAGAAACTCCATAAAGATGGACTTTTGGAATCACTTGGTTATGGATCATTTGATGCTTGCGAACCGTGCCTTTTGGGCAAGATGACTAAAAACTCCGTTCTCTGGAACAATGGAACGAGCTACTGACTTGTTGGAAATAATGCATACCGATGTATGTGCTCCAATGTATGTTGATGCTCGTGGCGGGTATCGTTATTTTCTGACCTTCACAGATGATTTGAGCAGATATGAGTATATCTACTTAATGAAGCACAAGTCTAAAACATTTGAAAAGTTCAAAGTATTTTAGAGTGAAGTGGAGAATCATCGTAACAAGAAAATAAAGTTTCTATGATCTGATCATGGAGGAGAATATTTGAGTTACGAGTTTGGCCTTCATTTAAAACAATGTGGAATGGTTTCACAGCTCACGCCACATGGAACAGCATAGCATAATGGTGTGTCCAAACATCGTAACCGCACTTTATTGGATATGGTGCGATCTATGATGTATCTTACCGATTTACCACTATCGTTTTGGGGTTATGCATTAGAGACAGATGCATTCACTTTAAATAGGGCACCATCAAAATCCGTTGAGACGACGCCTTATGAACTGTGGTTTGGCAAGAAACCAAAGTTGTCGTTTTTTAAAAAAGTTTGGGGCTGCGATGCTTATGTGAAAAAGTTTCAACCTGATAAGCTCGAACCCAAATCGGAGAAGTGCGTCTTCATAGAATACCCAAAGGAAGCTGTTGGGTACACCTTCTATCGCAGATCCGAAGGCAAGATATTCGTTGCTAAGATGGATCCTTTCTAGAGAAGGAGTTTCTCTCGAAAGAAGTGAGTGGGAGGAAAGTAGAGTTTGATAAGGTAATTGTACCTTCTCCCGAATTGAAAAGTAGTTCATCACAGAAATTAGTTCCAGTGATTGCTACACCGATTAGTGAGGAAGTTAACGATGATGATCATGAAGCTTCGGATCAAGTTACTACCGAACCTCGTAGATCAACCAGAGTAAGATCCACACCAGAGTGGTACAGTAATCCTGTTCTGGAGGTCATATTACTTGACCATGACGAACCTACGAACTATGAGGAAGCGATGATGAGCCCGGATTCCGCGAAATGGCTTAAGGCTATGAAATCTGAGATAGGATCCATGTATGAGAATAAAGTGTGGGCTTTGGTTGACTTGCCCGATGATCGGCAAGCCATAGAAAATAAATGGATCTTCAAGAGAAAGACGTACGCTGATAGTTGTGTTACTATCTACAAAGCTCGAATTGTCGAAAAGGGTTTTCGACAAGTTCAAGGTGTTGAATACAATGAGATTTTCTCACTCGTATCGATACTTAAAAGTCTGTCCAAATCATGTTAGCAATTGCTGCATTTTATGAAATTTGGCAAATAGATGTCAAAACTACATTCCTTAATGGATTTCTTAAAAAAGAGTTGTATATGATGCAACTAGAAGGTTTTGTCAATCCGAAGGTGCTAACAAAGTGTGCAAGCTCCAGTGATCCATCTATGGACTGGTGCAAGCATCTCGGAGTTGGAATATACGGTTTGATGAGTTGATCAAAGCATATAGTTTTATACATACTTGCGGTGAAGCCTGTATTTACAGGAAAGTGAGTGGGAGCACTACCGCCTTTCTGATAAGTATGTGTGAATGACATATTGTTGATCAGAAATAATGTAGAATTTTCTGGAAAGCATAAAGGAGTGTTTGAAAGGAGTTCTTCAAAATAAAGACCTCAGTAAAGCTACTTACATGTTGAGCATCAAGATCTATTGAGATAGATCAAGATGCTTGATAAGATTTTCAATGAGTACATACCTTGACAAGATTTTGAAGTAGTTCAAAATGGAACAGTCAAAGAAAGAGTTCTTGCCTGTGTTGCAAAGGTGTGAAATTGAGTAAGACTCAAAACCCGACCATGACAGAAAATAGAAAGAGAATGAAAAGTCATTCCCTATGCCTCAGTCATAGGTTCTATAAAGTATGATATGCTGTGTACCAGACCGATTGTATACCTTGCTCTGAGTTTGGCAAGGGAGTACAATTTTGATCTAGGAGTAGGTCACTGAACAGCGGTCAAGATTATCCTTAGTAAGGACTAAGGAAATATTTCTCGATTATGGAAGTGATAAAAGAGCCCGTCGTAAAGAGTTACATCGGTGCAAACTTTTACACCGATCCAGATGACTCTAAGTCTCAATCTGGATACATATTGAAAGTGGGAGCAATTAGCTAAAGTAGCTTCGTGCAGAGCATTGTATACATAGAATATTTGCAAAATACACACGGCTCTGAATGTGACAGACCCGTTGACTAAACTTCTCTCACGAGCAAAACATGATCATACCTTAGTACTCTTTGGGTGTTAATCACATAGCATGTGAACTTGATTATTGACTCTAGTAAACCCTTTGGGTGTTGATCACATGACGATGTGAACTATGGGTATTAATCACATACAGATGTGAATATTGGTGTTAAATCACATGGCGATGTGAACTAGATTACTGACTCTAGTGCAAGTGGGAGACTGAAGGAAATATGCCCTAGAGGCAATAATGAAGTTATTATTTATTTCTTTATTTTATGATAAATGTTTATTATTCATGCTAGAATTGTATTAACCGGAAACATAATGCATGTGTGAATACATAGACAAACATAGTGTCACTAGTATGCATCTACTTGACTAGCTCGTTGAATCAAAGATGGTTAAGTTTCATAGCCATAGACATGAGTTTAACGGGATCACATTATTAGAGAATGATGTGATTGACTTGACCCATTCCGTTAGCTTAGCACTTGATTGTTTAATATGTTGCTATTGCTTTCTTCATGACTTATACATGTTCCTATGACTATGAGATTATGCAACTCCCGTTTACCGGAGGAACACTTTGTGTGCTACCAAACGTCACAACATAACTGGGTGATTATAAAGGTGCTCTACAGGTGTCTCCGAAGGTACTTGTTGAGTTGGCGTATTTCGAGATTAGGATTTATCACTCCGATTGTTGGAGAGGTATCTCTGGGCCCTCTCGGTAATGCACATCACTATAAGCCTTGCAAGCAATGTGACTAATGAGTTAGTTGCTAGATGATGCATTACATAACGAGTAAAGAGACTTGCCGGTAACGAGATTGAACTAGATATTGAGATACCGACGATCGAATCTCGGGCAAGTAACATACCGATGACAAAGGGAACAACGTATGTTGTTATGCGGTTTGACCGATAAAGATCTTCGTAGAATATGTGGGAACCAATATGAGCATCCAGGTTCCGCTATTGGTTATTGACCGGAGACGTGTCTCGGTCATGTCTACATAGTTCTCGAACCCGTAGGGTCCGCAGCTTAAAGTTCGGTGACGATTTATAGTATGAGTTATGTGTTTTGATGTACCGAAGGTAGTTCGGAGTCTTGGATGAGATTGGGGACATGACGAGGAGTCTCGAAATGGTCGAGACGTAAAGATCGATATATTGGACAACTATATTCGGACATCGGAAATGTTCCAAGGCCTAGTCCGAATTGGACTAGGGGGAGGGGCTGCGCCCCCTCCTTCCTTCTCTTCTCTCTTCCCTTTCCTTGACTCCTACTACATGGAAGGGGGGAATCCTACTCCCGGTGGGAGTAGGACTCCCCAGGGCGCGCCATAGAGAGGGCCGGCCCCTCCCCTCCTCTCCTCCTTTATATACTGAGGCAAGGGGCACCCCATGGACACACAAGTTGATCTGTTGATCTCTCCCAGCCGTGTGCGGTGCCCCCTCCATCATATTTCACCTCGGTAATATCGTAGCGGTGCTTAGGCGAAGCCCTGTGTCGGTAGCATCATCAACACCGTCATCACGCCGTCGTGCTGACGGAGCTCTCCCGCAAAGCTCTGCTGGATCGGAGTTCGTGGGACGTCATCGAGCTGAACGTGTGCTGAACTCGGAGGTGCCGTAACGTTCGGTACTTGGATCGGTCGGATCGTGAAGACGTACGACTACATCAACCGTGTTGTGCTAACGCTTCCGCTTTCAGTCTACGAGGGTATGTGGACAACACTCTCCCCTCTCGTTGCTATGCATCACCATGATCTTGCGTGTGCGTGGGAAATTTTTTGTAATTACTACGTTCCCCAACATAGACACCATGAGACGCCACCCCACAAAAAAATCATAAAAAAGTGCCATGTGAAAATAACATGTGTAATTCTTTTAGGCTTGGGAAAACTTTGTTTTTGCCACCCTAGTTTGTGCCTACTTTGCTTATGCCACTCTAGAATTTAACATATCACTTTTGCCACTCTTAGTTTTTGACAATACATCACAAATGCCATTCCGTGGCAAAAGCAATAACTTTTCATTTCACTTTTGCCACTCTTAGATTTTGACAATGCATCACAAATGCCATTCCGTGGCAAAAGCAATAAGTTTTCATTTCACTTTTGCCACTCTTAGATTTTGACAATGTATCACAATTGCCACTCAAAAATTATCGCTTTTGCCACAGAATGGCAATTGTTAAATTCTAGAGTGGCATAAGCAATGTGGTCAAAAGCTAGAGTGGCAAAAACAAAGTTTTCCCATTCTTTTATCTATTATTTCTCTGCTACACAAATGCCTTTTATTGTTCTCATGGTAGCATTATTTACACTCAGAAATTGTTTCAGGCTATTTGGGAGAATAAGCCACTCCAAACCTTAGACAAGTCCTTAACTCCAATGTCCAAAAAATTCTGAAATAGTTCATGAACGTAGGGAATATTGCAAATGATAACCTACAAAGACGCATACTAAATATATGTCACTTCATGTTTCTTTTTGTGTTTTGTTCAAAGCAAAGGCAACATGAATTTATTTATCCCTCCTTTTTTATGAGCTTTGCAAGTTATCGTTTCATAGCATTCCTTACATCCATGAATATTTTTCACATTTTCTACAAAACGCTGAAATAGAAAAAACGACTATCCATACGGAGGGTGGGGTTCATGTTAACTGGTTTACCGAAGTGTAGGATTATTGCAAATGATTTCATGGTTTAGGTAGGAGTGTTAGAGTGCAAAGCTTATAATTCATTTCATCAAAACAAAAAATTCCACGTTGTAGCTTCAATAAGATAGAGCAAATCCGGTGACTACCAACATGATGTAACTCAACCTCAGTTCCACATAACATCAGCATCAGCAATCTCAGTCCTATTGGAACAGAATGATCTACAATTTGCATCTTCCAACTAGGATAGCGCCTTGGTGGGGAGCGGAGGGATAGGGGTGTGCGACAGCAGCACCACAGTGATTCCTGAAGATATGTATAGGGCACATCTCACTCTGCTTGGGGCTGAGCTCCAAGCATGTGTCATGGAAGATATGCCAAGGTTTTAAGGATACAGCAAATGGCAGAACATAGGAACAAATTTACTCCTGCTCAGCTTCATACTCCCTCCGTCCGACAAGTATTTCCGGACGGAGGGAGTATTTAGGGGGTGTTCGGAGTCCCTCCGCTCCGGACTCAGCTCCGCGGAGCTGACGGAGCTACAGGCTAAAATAGCGGAGTTGGAAGGTAGGTGCTCTGCAGATCCCGTAATTCCGCAGAGCCGGTGGAGAGCCGAACAGGCCCTTAGTTGGAATCATTTTCAGCTTCTTTACATGTGTACATCAGAGCAAACAAGCCAACATATCATTTTGGTCTTAATATGACCTTCCATTTTGACAGATATAACCTTCCATAATATATACAAATTGAGATGTGGCATTAATATTTCCCTCTGCCAGGTTATTTGACTATGCTGTGGCTGACAACTGAAGAAATGCCATGGCGTCACTTCAGCGACATGCTGTCAAGTTTGAAAACAAAGTTCCTTAACGACATTTGGTAAATTTTGCTTATGTTCGGGCAACACTCCTTTGTCATCACATACATCAGCAAAATATGATTAGTTCTCTTCTCAGTCCTACATATCAGGATAGACAACTAGTTGCCCTCTTACAACAGTGCAAGAAACATGACAAGAGATTGCGATCATATGGGTGAAATGTGATCACTTCTACCCGAGAGAAACCATAAATGGTGCCTATAAAACTAAGATCCGGCTAAAAGGCGAACACTACTGCCGCTTTGTACCCCAAGCATCAGTCGATCAGGTCCAATCTGCAAAACAAGAATGAGCCCGATAAGTCAAACGCACACAGATTGAAAACAAAAACACCGTATGTGCTTTTCTCAAAGAGAGAAAAACAGCAAGGCATGTAGACTCCCTAGTCCTTTTTGTGCTTGTAAATTTCATGGAAAATGTTATATTGCACTATGTGCAAAAGAGAAGTCCCGTGCTATAAAATTTTGCCGATCACCACAAAATTTGTTCCTTTGGACTAAAAAATGCCCTTTTCCCCATGAAATTTTGCATGCATATAAGAAACTACAACAATCAGTGCGGTTTTCTTTTCACTATTTTTTTGACAATTCAGTTATGTTTGTTTTACTGTTCACCGCAGGTGCATGTGAGCTCAGGTGCATTTCGCTGCTTTCAGTAAACCGCATACTCTTAACATTTTGGGGTTAATTATTTTTGTTTCACAGCTCGGCTCTCGAGGAGGCGTATTTGGACATAATGAGATGGTATTACCATCTCATCGAGTCTGCATTTGGACATATGAGATGGCATTACCATCTCATCGAGTCCGTTGATTATGCGAGGAAGGATGACGTGGCCCTGAGTAAACAATATGCGGCTCCAAAACATCATCGGAGTTCGCTTCATTTCGTTCCTGGCACATAACAAGAAAAGGTCTGGTTTAGATACACTGTCACAAGCCAATATCAGCTACATATCTCCCACAGTCAAATCAGTTCACTAAAAGGATTTTACCTGTTGGAAACTTGATAGCATCACTGGTTCATCCGTTATTCCATTTGGTAAGCCACCAGTTGACATCATCTTCTGCATAGCACTCATTGCGTTTGTCACTCTTGCCAAGTCCTCCTGCAGCTTTTTCTGACTTTCCTCCATCACTATCACCTTCTTCCTTAGAGCGGCTGCCTCATCTTCAGCTTTTCTTTTAGCCCTCGCAGCTTCCAAGACTGCATTTTCCTGAGAGTTTTTGGGGCGACTTTCCTCTGTTACTACCACCTTCTTTCTCGGTGTGGAGACTTCATCTCCAGCCTTTCGTTTGGCCCTCGCAGCTTGCGGGTCTGACCTTTCCTGTAGGTCTTTGGGGGAGGGCCCAGGTGTATACGTGCGTGCACTAGCCCTCCTTTTTGCACCCATGGCAGGTGCATAATCATCTTCTGGGCTTTCTCGATTCTCAAGAGCAGGGTCACCAGATCGTGACTGCAAGGTGAGCAAGGCATTTCAGTTCTTGAGCGCGTCCAGGAGACAAGGGCAAAAACTATGAGTTCGGATTTATAGTTACATGTAAAATATAGTAATGGACTTGCTGGTATATAATACATAGGATTTTTTTTTCTTTTCATTCAAATAACATATGAACAAATCATCCAGATAGAAAACAAGGACATAAGAGTTACCTCTTCCTCAAATATACGTGCAAAGCTCTTTGATCCGGTTTTAGTGATATATGTTGATTTCGCCCGACAAGCTTTACCTGCAGCACTTCTGGCCTGTGTTTAAAAACATTTATCAATCATAAAATGTCTACACCTCCGTTTCAAAATGGTTGTCTTTTTTAGAGTTGGGCACAAGAATGTTAGTAAAATGTCTATAACTCTATATGGCCCATCTATTTTTCGTCACAAGGTCATTAAATTACCTTTTTCTTCCCATGAAGCAAGGCATGCAAGCACAAGAGTTAATTAGCTCTTTTCTGATGACATTGATTAAAGGGAAAAGCAAGAATACAAATGAGTTAACTTTGCGTTGGAAGTGTAGAAGGGCAAGTATTTTGAGAACAAATGGAGGTGCTAAAAGGACTTCTTTTTTGAAACAGAGGGAGTACAGTGTTACAACAAATAAAAGAGAATGCACAGCACTACCTTTGCCTTTTCCGTATTCCAATATGCAATAAGGACTCGCCATTGTTCTTCTGGGACACGAGGATCTCGATCAGCAAGGCGTTCCTCTTCAGTTATATGAGGATCGTGGTGTTTCAGTTTTAGGTGACATTTCCAAAACTTCCACTTGTTTCTTATGGAGCTCAGGACCGACAACTCGCGAGGTGGATCAACATCAAATTTAAGCTATACCAAAGAATAAGCAGTGTGAAAAAAGTTACAGGCAGGAAAAAAAAAAACATTAGTAATGCATACCTTAACAATGTGCCACATAACATCCTTGTTCTCCTTTGGAAATGTTTTCCAACTTACATATGTGAGAGGTGCCAACACTGCATCTCGTGCCAGTGCGCCTAGAAAGTTAATCAACATGATTGCATTTTCTCCGATTGGCAGGCCCGAAGTGTTCAAGGAGACTGGTATCCGTACACCCTTGGGCAAGGTCCACACTTTGAGACAAAGACGACCTCCTACTTTCTTTCCCTTTGCAAGGGCCCTTCTGACCTCTAGAGGTAAATAATTCCGCGCGAAATGCTCGGGGTCAGACATATCAGGAACTAAAGGAGTCGTGGTTACATCAGGGTCATCTGATTCACCAGAGATTTCCTGAGGCACCTTATGTACAGATCGGCAATAGTCCTCATCATTATCTGGATGGTCAGACTCAGACATGCTTTGATTTGGAGATACAACATAGTCCTCATCGTCATCACTTTCTACAGAATCAGTGTCTGTCGTGGCAACTGACACTTCACAATCTGGAGAGGGGGGACACTGCTGAAGAGGCACCCATTCAATTGATTCATCATCCATAGCATCTTCTGGCACTTGGACATTACGACCAAAATTCTGCAGGTCACCAGGGTCGCTTTCTAGAGGTTTATTTTCCATAGCAGCAGATGAATCTTTGGCCAAACGTTTACTATGTTTAAGCTGAAGCCCATCATTTGATGAAGCTATTGAGCCTTTTCTATTCTTCTTCTGCGTCCAACCACTAGTCTGCTTGGAAACATTACATTCAGTCTGCTCCTTCTGGATTTCATCATTAGTGCATACATTTTTCTGTTTTAGATCAGCCAGCTTATTCGGAGGTGTAAAATGTTCCCGCCCGTTAAGAGTTGAAGTGTTGCCATGCCTCTCATTAGCCTTACTTTGACGCTCAGAATCGACCTGGATTTCATGACTATCAGTATCAGAGGTCTGCCCTTCTACCTGTTGTATATTGTGGTTCAGTGATTCCATATGTCTCTTCTCGGCAATAGTCTTGGCATTAACTAACTCTGATTTTTTCTGCTTGCTACACCTTGCAGTAGTCTCCTTTATAGGAAAAGAGTACATTGCTTCTGTATTAGTTAGATGACTGGTAGGCTCACGAATTGCCTGATCTGGGTGCTCTTTCTGTGTGTGTTCTGAAGGAGTTGCATCAGACTGTTCTTTTTGCATATGTTGCTTCACTTGATTTGTAGTTGATGCCTTTCTCTTCTCTACATTAAAAGAGTTGGGCCCAACTGAACATCCAGTAGGCCAAGTGCTCTCCCTTGAAAGCATTTTATCGATCATCTCAGTGGATGCCTCTTCTCCATGATTTGCTTGGTTGACTGGCGGATGAACCACCCCATCCAGATCTAGACAATCTATCTGACTGCCTCCCGCATGACTTTCATGATAAGGCCGTTTGTGCACCTGCTGTATGATCTGAGTAGGAGTCCCCATATGCCTCTCCCCTATACTTGGAGTTTGGGGGCCAGTGGAGCATCCAACTCTCTGGTTTCTATGAGTTGCAGTAGCCTCGTATATCAATTCAGTATGTCTCGCCTCTCTATAAATTTCATGGTTGAGAGGCCCATCCTGCATCTCCTCTGAATGAATGACTCTATGCAGGCGTGCCAGCTGCGCTCGCTTTGGCTGAATATGGTAACTAGGGCGCTGATCATTTACATGATTTCTGACCTCATTTACATTTTGAGGAAAAAATTGTCTCTCCTCATTACCTACAATACCACGGCCAAGTGAAGGTCGATTTCCCTGACGGCTATGATTTGCAACAGTCTCATTAGCCACATGTATCTCCTCTCGATCAATCATATGATCAGGATACTCTTGTTCATCCCGGTGCATGTGAATGAGACGACTGGGACGCTCTACCTGCGTCCTCCGTGGAGGAATTAACCTCGCATCAGGTTCTGCTTGGTGTAGCCCTGCATGCATTGTGTAACTAGGACGCTCTTGCCATCTCTGCATCACAGGAAAAGAAAGGTGTGCACTATGAATCTTAATGGATACCCAGGTGCCAGTGTGAGTGTGCATCAACTGAGCTAGACACACTACAAAGTTGCATATATGAAATCACCAAATAAGGGGGGGAAAGCCAGAAAGGCTCTTTGTTCTACACTTAAACCAGTGTGAGATGTATTATTACCAGTGGGAGTAGTGTTTTTTTTCCCAAATGTATTGCAAAATTTTCGACTCTGCAATACCAAAATCACAGCCCAACATAATGGAGAAGCATATATACCTCCCGGGCAGCAACAATCGGAGGGACGGATGCCGGGGAGCGCGGTACGGCGGCCGCCGCGGCGGAGGTCAGGATGTAGTTCCGGAGGCGGGCGGAGTCGACGGCCAGCTCGGCGCCGCAGAAAGGGCAGGCGCAGCGCGATAGCCCGACCGGCACGCTCAGGAGCTCGCCGCAGGCGCCACACGGCAGCCTGGCCCCGCGCGCGTCCGCGGCGCCCCGCGGAAGGGGCAGCGCCCTCCGGCGGGGCGGGGGCATGAGCTCCGGGGGGAGCGACTGCGGCGTGGCGCAGTCGGGGCAGACGAACTCCGTCAGCCCCCGCTCCACCTCCAACGTTTCCCTGCACCCCACGCAGCGGACCTCCAAGAGCTCCGCGGTGTCCTCGGCCGCCGCCGCCGTGGCTAGCGGCGGTGGCGCCATCGCATTGGAGCAAGCTTAGGGCGTGGTTTCGGTTCCGTTTCGGCGGCGGGGCAGGCTCGGTCGCGGTGGACGTGGGCTTTGGGGTTTGCGGCGCCACGGTGGGCTGGGGTTTTGCGTGCGTGTCTTTCCCCTTCGCCGCTGGGCTGGCTTGCACTGCTGCAGGAACTTTCTAGAAACATTTCACTTAAACCCTATCCGTGTCTCAAAAAAACTTAAACCCTATCCTTGTTTTAGATATTGCACTTTTTATATTTTCTGAACCGATGAAAAAAAATCAGTGGGTGTAGACATCATGAAAGGCCTGTTCGGAACACAGGTGTGCAAAACAAAGGAATTGGAATAAATAGAGGAAAGAGAAGGAAAGTTGATGCACAACATAGGATTGGGAAAATAGAGGAAAGGCATATGAGGAAGTGTTCGGGACATGGGTAGGAAACATCGAGAGTTCCATAGGCATGGACAATATTTTATTTGGCTAGACACAAATAACACCCTTGTCTGGACTTTTTTAATCACGCTTACCCTTGCATCCAGGATGGCAGCCAGCGGCCCAGAGCTTTACCTCGGGACTCCGCCAAAAAATGAGGACGCAGTGGATTTTTTCATTCCCGTGGAATCGACACATTAAAGGATGTTTTCCTCTGATATATTGTTCACATTTCCTATGCTCCGAACGCTAGCAAAGAAAAGTATTCCAAAGGACCAGGTTTCCTGTGAAATTCCCGCAGAAATCCCATGTACCGAACAAGGCCGAAAATAGTACCCACCAAAATTAATAAAGAAAATGATTATTTGTGTGATGTAAAAATAACATATGAACACTAGTAGAAAATAAGGCTTTGGTCCAAGCAGGGCAAGCCCATTAATCCCGGTTCACTCACGGACCGGGACCCATGGGGGCATCGGTCCCGGTTCGTGAGGGCAGGGGGCCGGCCGGGCCTCGTAGGGCATTAGTCCCGGTTTGTCTGGCCCCTTTGGTACCGGTTCCAGACACGAACCGGGACCAATGGGACTCGCTCCTGGCCCACCATCATTGGTCCCGGTGGTGGCTTGAATCGGGACCAAAGGTTGCCCTTTAGTCCCGGTTCTAGCCACGAACCGGGACCAATGAGATGCCTATATATATCCCCTTGCTCGCGAGCAGAGCAGTGGAGTGCTCTCTTTTTTTGTGAGAGGTGTGTTGTGCTCTAGCTCACCTCCTATGCACATGAGGTGTTCGATGAAATGCCCAAGCCACACTTAAGCTTTCTCCTCTCGGAGCTCCTTGTCCAAACTCTATTTTCCTCAAGATTTGTCTAGATTAGGCTGCCTGTCCTGTCCCGTCCCCGTCCTCACCACCATCGATCGCCCGCGCCGATCTCATCGTCGGCACCACCCTGGTGAGCCTCTTGTTCTTATCTTCTTTCTAAAAAAAGTTCTTACTTGTATGATTTAGATAGATACTTGTGTAATTTTCTTACTTATTATTTTTTGTTATTATATAGTGCGATGGTTTTGGTATCCGCCTCCGTCGGCCCTCGTCCTGTCTATGATTCGGATGTGGTATATATATATTATCTTTTATAACTATTTGTTTCATTTAGTGTTTATGACGATTATGCCGAGCAACGTGACATATTTTTTTTATCTAGGAGGTATGTGAACCGGAAATTCCAACCGACCCTATTGTCGAGAGGTTAAATTTAGTTGAAGAAGAAAACAGTTACTTGAAGGAAAAATTGAAAAAAATTGAGGAGAAGAAGATGATATTGGAGCTGCATGTTGCGGATGTCGTCAATGATCACAAGATCAAGAGGGATGCAATGCGCTTGAAGATTAGAAAGATTAGAAAATATGTCATTCATACTGAGGCTTGGTATCATTATGATGTTGGATCAATTGTTACCTTAGTTGCAATTATGATCGCATTTATTGTTGCATTGAAATGTTTTAGATAGTTTCAATGTATGGTTTAATTAGATGCTCTGGAGAGCTATATGTTGTTCAATGAGAACTATGTATGTACTTTGATTTTAATGTGATGATGAACTTCTATTAATTTGGTCACTTCTGTATTCATGATGTTCTGTAATGGTTTTTGACACACTTAATTATATATAATGCATGTAGGTGAACCGACAATGGATGTACGATGACAGACGCACCTCCGAGTACATTAAGGGCGTGCATAATTTTCTCGAAGTGGCTGAGACAAACAAGCAGAATGGTTTTATGTGTTGTCCATGCCCTATATGTGGGAATACGAAGTCTTACTCTGGCCGGAAAATCCTTCACAGCCACTTGCTTTATAAGGGTTTCATGCAACACTATAATGTTTGGACCAAGCACGGAGAAACAGGGGTTATGATGGAAGACAACGAAGAAGAAGAGAATGATGACAACTATGTGCCCTCTGAATACGGTGATGCTACAATGGGGGAAGCTGAAGATCAAGAGGAACCAGACGATGAGCCCGATGATGATCTTTGCCGGGTCATTGTTGATGCAAAGAGACTGTGTGAAAGTGTAAAGGAGAAGCCAAAGTTCGATCGCATGTTAGAGGATCACAAAAAAGGGTTGTACCCCAATTGCTAAGATGGCAACACAAAGCTCGGTACCACACTGAAATTGCTGCAGTGGAATGCAGAGAATGGTGTACCTGGCAAAGGATTTGAGAAGTTGCTGAAAATACTGAAGAAGAAGCTTCCAAAGGATAATGAGTTGTCCGACAGTACGTACGCAACAAAGAAGGTTGTACGCCCTTTAGGATTGGAGGTGCAGAAGATACATGCATGCCCTAATGACTGCATCCTCTACCGCGGTGCGTACGAGGATTTGAACGCATGCCTGGTATGCAGTGCATTGCGTTATAAGATCATATGAAATGACCCTGGTGATGTTGACGGCGAGCGCCCCAGGAAGAGGGTTCCTGCCAAGGTGATGTGGTATGCTCCTATAATACCACGGTTGAAATGTCTGTTCAGAAACAAAAAGCATGCCAAGTTGATGCAATGGCACAGAGAGGACCGTAAGAAAGACGGGAAGTTGAGAGCACCCGCTGACGGGTCGTAGTGGAGAAAAATCGAGAGAAAGTACTGGGAGGACTTTGCAGGTGACGCAAGGAACATATGGTTTGGTTTAAGTGCAGATGGCATTAATCCTTTTGGGGAGCAGAGCAGCAATAACAACACCTGGCATGTGACTCTATGTATCTATAACCTTCCTCCTTGGTTGTGCATGAAGCGGAAGTTCATTATGATGTTAGTTCTCATCCAAGGCCCTAAGCAACCCGGCAACGACATTGATGTGTACCTAAGGCCATTAGTTGAAGAACTTTTACAGTTGTGGAATGGAAACGGTGTACGTGTGTGGGATGAGCACAAACAACAGGAATTTGACCTACATGCGTTGCTGTTTGTAACCATCAATGATTGGCTCGCTCTCAGTAACCTTTCAGGACATACAAACAAGGGATACCATGCACGCATGCACTGTTTAGATGACACATAAAGTATATACCTGGACAAATGCAGGAAGAATGTGTACCTGGGGCATCGTCGATTTCTTTCGACCAACCATCAATGTCGAAAGAAAGGCAAGCATTTCAAAGGCGAGGCAGATCACCGGAAGAAGCCTGATGTCTGTACCGGTGATCACATACTTGTTGTGGTCCATGATTTCCAAGTAATCTTTGGAAAGGGTCCCGGCGGACTATCTGTTCCGAATGACGCTGAGGGACATGCACCCATGTGGAAGAAGAAATCTATATTTTGGGACCCACCCTACTGGAAAGACTAGAGGTCCGCTCTTCAATCAACATGATGCACGTGACGAAGAATCTTTGTGTGAACCTGCTAGGCTTCTTGGGCGTGTATGGGAAGACAAAAGATACACCAGAGACACGGGAGGACCAGCAACGTGTGCACAAAAAAGACGACATGCCTCCAAAGCAGTATGAAGGTCCTGCCAGCTACGCTCTTACCAAAGAAGAGAAGGAAATCTTCTTTGAATGCCTGCTCAGTATGAAGGTCCCGTCTGGCTTCTCGTCGAATATAAAAGGAATAATAAATATGCCAGAGAAAAAGTTCCAAAACCTAAAGTCTCATGACTGCCACGTGATTATGACGCAACTACTTCCGATTGCATTGAGGGGGCTTCTACCGAAAAATGTTCGATTAGCCATTGTGAACCTATGTTCATTTCTCAATGCAATCTCTCAGAAGGTGATCGATCCAGAAATCCTGCCAAGGTTAAGCAGTGATGTGGTGCAATGTCTTGTTAGTTTCGAGCTAGTGTTCCCACCATCCTTCTTCAATATCATGACACACGTCCTAGTTCATCTAGTCGACGAGATTGTCATTCTGGGCCCTATATTTCTACACAATGTGTTCCCCTTTGAGAGGTTCAGGGGAGTCCTAAAGAAATATGTCTGTAACCGCGCTAGGCCAGAAGGAAGCATCTCCATGGGCCATCAAATAGAGGATGCCATTGGGTTTTGTGTTGACTTCATTCCTGACCTTAAGAAGATTGGTCTCCCTCAATCGCGGTATGAGGGGAGACTGAGTGGAAAAGGCACGCTAGGAGAGGACTCAATAATATGTAGGGACGAGCATTCTTGGTCTTAAGCACACTACACAATTCTACATAATTCTACCTTGGTGACCCCGTATGCCGATGAACACAAGAACATTCTGCGCTCCAAACACCCGGAGCAGTGTGACGACTGGATTACATGTGAACACATCAGGACTTTCGGCAGTTGGTTGCAAACACGTCTCAGGGGTGACAACACTGTTTCTGATGAGCTATACTCGTTGGACAGGGGACCATCTTCGACTGTATTGACTTACAAAGGGTACGGGATAAATGGGAATACATTTTACACGATCGCCCAAGATCAAAAGACCACCAATCAAAACAGTGGTGTCCGCTTTAATGCAGCAACCAAGAGGGGAAAGGACACATATTATGGTTACATGGTGGACATATGGAAACTTGACTATGGACATGATTTTAAGGTCCTTTTGTTTCAGTGCAAATGGGTCAATCTGTCAGGAGGCGGGGTACAGGTAGACCCACAGTACGGAATGACAACAGTGGTTCTGAACAATCTTGGGTACACAGACGAACCATTCGTCCTAGCCAATGATGTGGCGCAGGTTTTCTATGTGAAGGACATGTCTACCAAACCGAGAAAAAAGAAAAGACAAGGAAGCGAATACATCATACGATGAGCCAAAGCGCCAGATAGTTCTTTCAGGAAAAAGAGACATCGTGGGATTGGAGGGGAAGATAGACATGTCTAAAGATTATGAAAAGTTTCATGAAATTCCTCCCTTCAAAGTCAAGGCTGACCCAAGCACGCTGTTAAACGATGAAGATTATCCATGGTTACGGCGCAATAAGCAAAGGACATAAGCAAAGAAAAAGTGAAGACTTTCTCTCCACTACTATTATGATGATGCCTTTGATCTAGAATATCACTATAGTTACATGTGAATAAATGAAATGACTTTTGTAACAGATGAGTTTTCGTCCGAAACCCTGATACTTTGAAAGAGATTGTCCATTTTGTACATAAAGTGGATCTAGTTTTTGCCGTAACCCTCTCAACTTTTTAGCACATGCTATGTGGGTGAAATGATGATACCATGCCAACTTTCAACCTTTTCAGAGTTCATTTGTAGTGCTTTTCAATTTAAGGGTCATTTAGCTCAAAAAAATTAGTAAATGCATGAAAAATACCAAATGAAGTCAGAAAGGGTTGAAAATTGATAATGTGGCTTTGAATGGTGCATTTTTACCACACAAAAAGTCTAGAGTTCAAATAAGTTCAAAAAATGAAATCCCTTTGTAACAGACGAGTTTTCGTGTGAAACCCTGATACTTCAAAAGAGATTGTCATACCAAGTTCTGAGACCATCCTAGCAACATAATGTGATAGTAGAACTGAACTAGGCTTGTATCCATCAAACTTATAAGGTACTACTGATTAGTAACACGTGATCCTGATAGAGAGAATAGATCCTAATTCCTTAACCCCCGGTGGAAGAATGGACTGACTCAGATCAGAATGTCACAAGATAGAGGAGTAAAAAGAGCCTTACGTTCCAACCCACAAACAATTCCCCTACATATTACTAAAGAATTTCTAGACTCAACATCGACCAGTTTGGCTTGGAGAACCTACAGGCAGTCCGGCTCTGATGCCAACGCTGTCAGGACCCCGACTCGATGTCACATCGATCTAGCCGGTAACACCTCATATCACCTTGCGGCCTCACGCACGGTATCCCCACGGGTGTCGCCTTACCTTTGCCCGGGACCGTTTGCGCCTTTTGGCTCACGTATATGATAGTGTCGCTAGCATCCATATGATAAGGAGCCCGGGCTGACATGACTAGTCGTAAACCCAAAGTGGCACAGACTTACAGGGACAGGCATCCATGACCCAGCTTCGAACGTGTCGGTCATCAGCAAGTGGGTCCGGGCTGTAGCACTGGGCTAGCAGGACTCCGGTAAACCGGGCTGTAGCGGGCTAACAGGACTCCGGTACTCAAAGCGTGACATTTCCCCGAAGGGACAGACACAGGAACGAAGAAGGACACATGCCGGCCAGCCTAAGTGTTCCAGAGCAGTAGCAAGCTACCATGGCTCAGCGGTAACACTAGGAGACATTTCCCGGTAAGAGAGGCTACTAAAGATAAACAACTAGGTAGTCAGATCCCACACATACCAAGCATTTCAATCATACACACAATATGCTCGATATGTGCAAATACAACGAAGCATCACAACATGACTCTACGACACAAGTACTTTATTTAAGGCTCAGAGAGCCATACATAGCATACACAAAGGTACGGGTCTCACGACCCCACATACAAGTCATACAGTCATACAAACCAGCAGCGGAAGTAACTTGTCTGAGTACAGACAACTAGTAAAATAAAAGAGGCTTGGAAAGCCTAGCTATACTACGTGGTCCATCACAAGCTCAGGGTCACCACCTGGGTCTTTAGCCTACTCGTTGATGTCAACGTCTACATAGAACCCATCAGAAGGGGTTGCAGCGTCTTCTGTAAAAATGTAGATTATAGCAACATGAGTACAAAGGTACTCAGCAAGACTTACATCAGATCCTACATACATGCATAGTATCAAGAGGGGTTGGTGGAGTTATTGCAGCAAGCCAGCTTTGACTCTTGGCTAGACTATCCTACGATACTCCAACTTGAAATGGTTTTGCGCACACGAGTCCACTACTCACCACTTCAATACACTACCGAGGATCCACCTCCGTCTTCCTACGGAAGAGCCATCCTCGGCACTCACACTTATCTTGAGGCTTTTAACAGTTTCCATTTACTTGTCTATGAACTGTATAGGCAACCAAGTAGTCCTTTACCGCGGACGCGGCTATTCGAATAGATCATGTTAACCCTGCAGGGGTGTACTTCTTCATACACGCTCTCACCACTTATCGTCGCTTACACGACATGTACTCGGCAACCTTCAAGCGGAAGCCCAACGTGGGTGTCGGCCACGACCTACCTAATCACCTAAGCCTCCAGTAGGCTACAAACACCAGAAACTACTTGCAACTCCTGGACGGAGAACTAGGGTGAATAAGAAGCCGAGAGGGTCCATTGGTTTCGGGCCCAATGCATGGTAGTAGCTGATTCTTAAATCACACATACAGATCTCAGTGCTTAAGGTCGGCTTCAATGAAACAACCCACCATGTACTCCTACATGGCCTCTCATCGATACCTTTACCAAATCGTGTTCACCACACCACTCTCATTACCGTCATAATCATTTCACTCTAGCCCATCACCCAGATGAACCAGACCTGACACGACTCTAAGCATAGCAGGCATAGCAAGGTAGGAACAACACATACATATGGCTCAATCAACTCCTACACATGCTAGTGGGTTTCATCTAGTTACTGTGGCAATGACAGGTCATGCAGAGGAAATGGGTTCAACTACCGTAGCACACAACAGTTTGAATCGCGTTGTCTTAATGCAGTAAAAGAGAGCAGGAGCGAGAACATGGGATTGTATCGATATGATCAAATGGTTGGTTGCTTGCCTGATGGTTCGATGCACGGATACGGTTCTTCGTTAGGGTAGTCACGGTACTCCTCGGGGACAGATCCTGTCGTAAAGGATAACGATACACAGGCATCACCAAACAATGTGCAACAATATGATGCATGCATGAAACATGGCAATATGAGTGTGTTGGGCTAATGCAACTAAAGCTACCAACGCTGTCAGGACCCCGACTCGATGTCACATCGATCTAGCTGGTAACACCTCATATCACTTTGCGGCCTCACGCACGGTATCCCCACGGGTGTCGTCTTACCTTTTCCCGGGACCGTTTGCGCCTTTTGGCTCGCGTATATGAAAGTGTCGCTAGCATCCATATGATAAAGAGCCCGGGCTGACATGACTAGTCGTAAACCCAAAGTGGCACAGACTTACAGGGACAGGCATCCATGACCCAGCTTCGAACATGTCGGTCATCAGCAAGTGGGTCCGGGCTGTAGCACTGGGCTAGCAGGACTCCGGTAAACCGGGCTGTAGCGGGCTAACAGGACTCCGGTACTCAAAGCGTGACATTTCCCCGAAGGGACAGACACAGGAACGAAGAAGGACACATGCCGGCCAGCCTAAGTGTTCCAGAGCAGTAGCAAGCTACCATGGCTCAGCGGTAACACTAGGAGACATTTCCCGGTAAGAGAGGCTACTAAAGATAAACAACTAGGTAGTCAGATCCCACACATACCAAGCATTTCAATCATACACACAATATGCTCGATATGTGCAAATACAACGAAGCATCACAACATGACTCTACGACACAAGTACTTTATTTAAGGCTCAGGGAGCCATACATAGCATACACAAAGATACGGGTCCCACGACCCAACATACAAGTCATACAGTCATACAAACCAGCAGCGGAAGTACATTGTCTGAGTACAGACAACTAGTAAAATAAAAGAGGCTTGGAAAGCCTAGCTATACTACGTGGTCCTTCACAAGCTCAGGGTCACCACCTGGGTCTTTAGCCTACTCGTTGATGTCAACGTCTACATAGAACCCATCAGAAGGGGTTGCAGCGTCTTCTGTAAAAATGTAAATTATAGCAGCATGAGTACAAAGGTACTCAGCAAGACTTACATCAGACCCTACATACATGCATATTATCAAGAAGGGTTGGTGGAGTTATTGCAGCAAGCCAGCTTTGACTCTTGGCTAGACTATCCTACGATACTTCAACCTGAAATGGTTTTGCGCACACGAGTCCACTACTCACCACTTCAATACACTACCGAGGATCCGCCTCCGTCTTCCTACGGAAGAGCCATCCTCGGCACTCACACTTATCTTGAGGCTTTTAGCAGTTTCCATTTACTTGTCTATGAACTATATAGGCAACCAAGTAGTCCTTTACCGCGGACGCGGCTATTCGAATAGATCATGTTAACCCTGCAGGGGTGTACTTCTTCATACACGCTCTCACCACTTACCGTCGTTTACACGACATGTACTCGGCAACCTTCAAGCGGAAGCCCAACGTGGGTGTCGGCCACGACCTACCTAATCACCTAAGCCTCCAGTCTAGGTTTATCGCCTATCCAGGTTCCATCCGCAGGGAGTCCGGCCGAGGTTTCCCATACGGCCCCGAACGATGTGAACAGGGTTCCCGAAATACCTAACGGGTATTCGGTACACCGTGCCACGTACCTACCGCATCACAGCCCACCCCTACGGTCAGCGCTGTCCACGGCCTCCAGTAGGCTACAAACACCAGAAACTACTTGCAACTCCTGGACGGAGAACTAGGGTGAATAAGAAGCCGAGAGGGTCCATTGGTTTCCGGCCCAATGCATGGTAGTAGCTGATTCTTAAATCACACATACAGATCTCAGTGCTTAAGGTCGGCTTCAATGAAACAACCCACCATGTACTCCTACATGGCCTCTCATCGATACCTTTACCAAATCGTGTTCACCACACCACTCTCATTACCAACATAAACATTTCACTCTAGCCCATCACCCAGATGAACCAGACCTGACACGACTCTAAGCATAGCAGGCATAGCAAGGTAGGAACAACACATACATATGGCTCAATCAACTCCTACACATGCTAGTGGGTTTCATCTAGTTACTGTGGCAATGACATGTCATGCAGAGGAAATGGGTTCAACTACCGTAGCACACAGCAGTTTGAAACGCGTTGTCTTAATGCAGTAAAAGAGAGCAGGAGCGAGAATATGGGATTGTATCGATATGATCAAATGGTTGGTTGCTTGCCTGATGGTTCGATGCACTGATACGGTTCTTCGTTAGGGTAATCACGGTACTCCTCGGGGGCAGAACCTATCGCAAAGGACACCGATACACAACCATCACCAAACAATGTGCAACAATATGATGCATGCATGAACATGGCAATATGAGTGTGTTGGGCTAATGCAACTAAAACCAGAAGGGTTTGAGCAAATTTGAATCAAAGATTCAAATTTCAAACTCAAACATGGCCTTTTAAAGTGCTTTTCCTTGTTCTGCTTAAAACATCAATTTAACTTGTGTTAGTCATGCATGAAAATAGTACAGATGGATAGATTGGATTTTTCTGATCATTTTTCATATATAATTTGTCCAATTTGGAGTTACAGAATAAAAGTTATGAATTTTTGAAGTTTAAATAATATTCTGGAATTTCCTGATTTAATTTAAATCCAGAAATATAAATATTGCGCCAGCATGACGTCAGCATGACGTCAGCGGTCAACTGCGGCTGGCTGGGGTCAAACCTGACGTGTGGGGTCCACACGTCAGTGACAGGGGGGGTTTAACAGGGTTAATTTATTCCTAATTAGGGGTTAGTGGCGCTGGGGCCCACTGTCAGTGTCAGGGGGGTTAATTAAGCGGTGATTAGCACTAATCTGACCACCTGGCCGACGGGGCCCACGCGTCAGTGACCCTGGGGGGGGTCAAACCCCAGGTCAGACAGGTCAACCCCACCGGCGACATGACGCCGGCGAGGCCCGAGACGGCGGCGCGATGCGGGATCGCTCTACAGGGCACGGGCGAGGCCGTGCTTGGGCTCGTTGGAGAGCCCTTGCTCCCGCGCGTCGAACGATGGTGGTGGCCGTGCCTGAGGTGGCCGGTACCGACGACGGCGACGACCGTGGCGGCTGCCGGAGCTCGGTTGAGCTCGGGGTCGAGGCTACAACGGCTGCGGAGATGCGGGGTTGGCACCTACGGCTTCTACGCGGTGCGGTGAGGACGTGGGTGTGCTCGGTTGGGCGCTACGGTGACTGTGGCCACGACGGCGACGAGGCACGGCGGCGGCGAGCTTCGGAGCTCAAGGGGGCGGCAGCTACAGGATGCTAGGGACGACGGGGTAAGGGGGAATCGGTTCAGTGGCTCACCGCGGAGCTGCAGGGATGGTTAGCGGGCTCGGGGACGTCCGGTAGCTCTCGATTCGACGGCGACGAACTCCGGTGGCCGAGGAGGGGAACGGCGACGTGGGCGGCGATGCAGGGCTTCCGGAGACCCGTGGATCGGTGGGGAGGAAGAGGGGGTCGCGGCGGAGCTCCTGAGCTCAGCGGAGGGGCGAGGGGTGGCCGGTGACGGCTGCTATGGCGAACGGCGGCGATGGTGGTGTTCGGCCGTGAGAGAGAGAGCGAGGGAGAGGAGGGAAGAACCGCGGGAGAGTGAGAGAGAGCAGGGGGGAGGGCGTGGCGTCGTCCGGGGCATCGAGACGAGGAGGGGAGGGCAGGCAGGCAGGCGAGCAGGTGGCGTGGCGCGGTGGCGCGCGCGCGCGCCGGCCACACTCCCCTCCCTCTGTCGAGGACGAAGACGACAGAGGAGGGAGGCGGGCTGGGCCGCCTGCTGGCTGGGCCGGCCAGCTGGCTGGGCTGCACAGGGAGGAGCCCAGGTAAGCTCCTCCTTTTATTTATTTTTCTTTTTCTAATTTCTGACATTTGTTTTGATTTAAATAAAATATTAAATCATTTTATAACCTTATGCCAATTTTTGCAGGAGCTAGATATATTATTCCAGAGCTCCCCAACAGGTGGCATAATTTTTGGACATATATTAATATATATAACTAATATATTTCCAAAGCAATTATTTATGCATTAATTCCAAATGCCCAAAATAAATACCTATGAGCTCTTAAAAATATTGGTTTGATTTTTATCTCTGTCCAATATTTTCAGAGAGCAACATGAGCATTTTCTTGGACCTTTTTGGAGAAATTTTTATTTGGGTCATTTTAAAAAAAATGATTCTGAGGGTTTCACAAATCCCCATTTCAAAGTTAAATGGAATTTTAAACATGATGCACACACTCTGATGCATGACTAGCTAGGGTGTGACAACTCACCCCCACTCAAAAGAATCTCGTCCCGAGATTTGGGTTCCTCCAGGAAGAAGGCGGGATACTCAAGTCGAAGACGATCCTCCCTTTCCCAAGTTGCTTCATCCTCAGAATGGTGCGACCATTGAACTTTGAGAAACTTGATATTATGATGTCGGGTGGTACGTTCGGCCTGATCGAGGATACGAACGGGGTACTCTCGATATGTAAGATTATCTTGGAGATCAAGCGTTTCGTGGTCCACTCCACGGATAGGATCCGAGAAGCAACGCCTGAGTTGAGAAACGTGGAAGACATCGTGGACTCTGGAGAGGTGCGGAGGTAGTTCCAACTGGTAGGCAACTTCTCCTCGTTTGGCGAGAATGTGAAAGGGTCCAATGTAACGAGGAGCCAATTTGCCTTTGATACCGAAACGATGGGTTCCCTTCAGAGGGGTGACCCGAAGATAAGCCTTCTCGTCAACCTCGAAAGTCATAGCCTTATGTTTTCGGTCATATTGACTCTTTTGACGAGATTGGGCTGTTTTCAACTTTTCACGAACGATACGAACTTGTTCTTCTGCTTCCTGAATCATATCCGGGCCAAAGAATTGTCTTTCCCCGGTCTCTGACCAGTTAAGGGGTGTTCGACACCGTCGTCCATAGAGAACTTCAAAAGGGGCTTTACCCAAGCTAGATTGATAGCTGTTGTTGTAAGCGAATTCGGCAAATGGAAGACACTTCTCCCAGTCCGTTCTGAATGAGATAACAGAGGCTCGAAGCATGTCTTCTAGAATCTGGTTGACGCGTTCCACTTGACCACTCGACTGAGGGTGGAAAGCGGTGCTAAAGGAGAGACGGGTTCCCATAGCATTTTGGAAACTTTCCCAAAATCGAGAGGTGAAAAGACTTCCTCGATCCGAGTTAATTTCCAAAGGAACACCATGGAGGGACACTATACGGGAGATGTATAAGTCTGCCAGCTGACTAGCAGTTATACACTCACGAACAGGTAAGAAATGGGCTACTTTGGAAAGACGATCGACAACGACGAAGATAGCATTATTCCCTCTCCTGGTCCTGGGAAAACCGGTAATGAAATCCATACCAATTTTATCCCATTTCCATTCAGGAATAGCTAAGGGTTGAAGGGTGCCAGCAGGCCGTTGGTGCTCTGCTTTTACACGACGAAAGACGTCGCAATTTGCAATATACTGAGCAATCTCTCTCTTCATCCTAGTCCACCAGAACCTCTAGCGTAGATCCTGATACATCTTCGTACTACCGGGATGAATGGTGAGAGGAGATTCATGAGCTTCCTTAAGGATCAATCGCCTCAGGTTTCGCACTTTGGGAACCACTAGTCGATTCCCGAAGTATATGACCCCTTGATCGTTAATGGAGAAGCAATTTGCAATTCCTTTCTGGATGTTTCTCTTGATGCGGGAAATTCCCGGATCTACCTTCTGTGCTTTGATAATCTGATCCGTAAGGGTAGGTTTTGCCACCAAGGTGGAAAGAAAACCTTGAGGTACAATGTGAAGGTTAAGCTTCCGAAATTCCTCATGGAGAAGCGGTTGACTTTGTTGTAACATCAGGTTGTTACAATAAGATTTACGACTTAGCGCATCAGCCATGACGTTGGCTTTCCCTGGGGTGTAGGTTATTTCTAAGTCGAAGTCTGTGATCAACTCGACCCAACGTCTTTGCCTGAGATTCAGATCCGGTTGGGTGAAAATGTACTTCAGACTTTGGTGATCAGTGAATATTTCGCAACGGTTACCGAGGAGGTAATGTCGCCAGGTCTTAAGTGCATAGACTACGGCTGCAAGCTCTAGATCATGAGTAGGATAATTCTCCTCATGTGGGTGCAATTGCCGTGAAGCGTAGGCAATTACGTGTCGATCTTGCATGAGAATGCAACCTAGTCCTTGTCGCGAGGCGTCGCAGTAGATAACAAAGTCCTTGGAGAAGTCTGGCGGTACCAGTACGGGAGCAGAAGTCAGGCGTCTTTTCAGTTCCTGAAAGCTGTGCTCACATTGTGGAGTCCATTCGAACTTCTTATCTTTCTTGAGGAGTTCGGTTAGAGGTTTGGCAACTTTGGAGAAGTTCTCGACAAAGCGACGACAATAGCTCGCTAAACCCAGAAAACTCCAAACTTGCTTGACCGATTCAGGTGGAGTCCAATTAAGGACGGCTTGAACTCGCTCAGGGTTAACAGCAATACCTTTACCAGATATTACATGACCCAGATAGGTCACTTCTGACAACCAGAATTCACATTTAGAAAATTTGGCATAAAGGCGATGCTCTCGAAGTTTCTTCAACACTAGCCTTAAATGTTCGGCATGTTCTTCCTCGTTCTTGGAGTAGATGAGTATATCCTCGAGATAAACTACGACGAATTTATCCAAATACTCCATGAAGATTGAGTTCATTAACCGAGAAAAAGTGGCTGGAGCATTGGTTAATCCGAAGGACATGACGGTGTACTCGTATTGGCCATAACGAGTAACAAAGGCCGTTTTAGGAATGTCCCCGTTTCTGATTTTTATTTGATGGTAGCCCAACCTCAAATCCATCTTGGAAAAAACTGAGGATCCAGCGAGCTGATCATACAGATCGTTGATCCTGGGGAGCGGATATTTGTTCTTGATTGTGACCAAATTGACAGGTCGGTAATCTACAACCATCCGGTCCGTACCATCTTTCTTCTTGACGAATAGGACGGGGCAAGCCCACGGAGATGAGCTAGGTCGGATGAAACCCTTTTTCAAGGACTCATCGAGTTGTTTCTTAAGCTCGGCTAGTTCTAGGGGTGCCATCTTATAGGGTCTTCTAGCAATCGGAACGGTTCCTGGAATGAGGTCTATTACGAACTCAACATCCCTGTCAGGTGGAACACCTGGCAATTCCTCTGGAAAGACATCCGGGAAGTCACGGACTACCGGAATGTCCTCAAGGTCTGGCAAAGGGCTGGCGTTAAGAGAATATAATTGTCGCTTGGCTATTCGGGTCAAGACATTGACTATCTTCCCCGAAGGATGGGTTAGTTGAACAGTCCTAGAGAAGCAATCAATTTTGGCTTGATGAGCTGACATCCAGTCCATACCCAAAATGATATTAATATCTGAAAATTTAAGGGCTATCAAAGATGCAAGGAAAACAAGTCTGTCGACTTGGATTTCATTTCCATGGCTTACTCTAGAAGTTTGCCATTTGGATCCCGGAGTTTGAATTACCATAGAGGTTGGCATATCACCGAATGCGACGTTATGCAAACGAGCATAGTTTTCAGATATAAAAGAATGAGAGGCTCCTGTATCGAAAAGAACAGATGCCGGGTGGCAATTAACAAGAAGCGTACCGAGAACGACGTTGGGATCCTCTTGAGCTTCTTCGGCAGAGATACAGTTGACATGGCCACGTGAAGCGGTGACCAGTTTGGCGTGGAACACTTTCCCTGTCGGCTTGCCACGGCCAACAGCTTTAGCAGACTGGTTGGGGTTGGTCTGGGGACACTCACGCATGTAGTGGCCAGATTCCCCACACTTGAAACAAGTCACGGAACTGGTACGTGGAGGAGCATTGTTAGTTGGACCCCCATAGGGCTTGGCTGGTGCAGACTGTTGAACAAGGCGAGGCGCCTGGAAAGATGGCCTCGGTGTGAACCTGGGTGGCAGGGCGGTGTTGGGTACCCACACGCGGCGCTTCTGAGGACCAGCACCGGATGAGGAACCCATGTCACGGCCATGCTTGCGTGTTGCGTCATAGTCAGTCTGACCAGTTTCAGCACTGATGGCTTTGTTGACAAGTTTCTGGAAAGATGTGCACTCATGCAGACGGAGGTCACGGCGAAGCTCAGGACTAAGGCCCTTACGGAACCTTGCCTGCTTCTTGGCGTCAGTAGACACTTCCTCAGTTGCATATCGTGCGAGGTTACCAAACTCCCTGCTGTAAACATCCACAGAGAGTCGGCCTTGGGTGAAATTGCAAAATTCCTCACGTTTACGGTCCATGAGACCCTCCGGAATGTGATGTTCACGGAAAGCCTCGCTGAATTCAGCCCAAGTAGTGACATGGCCCGCTGGGCGCATAGCTCCATAATTCTCCCACCATAGACTGGCGGGGCCTTCAAGATGATATGCAGCAAAGGTGACCTTGTCAGCCTCCGCTACCAGCGCGGAACGCAGTTTGTGAGAGATACTGCAAAGCCAGTCATCAGCGTCGAGAGGCTCGACGGAGTGGTGGAACGTGGGTGGATGTAATTTGATAAAATCACTGAGTGACACCACGTTAGCCCTCTGATGGTGTGCCGTGTTCTGTTCAATACGCTCCAACAAACGGTTGGTCTCCCGCTTGTTTCTCTCAGCTTCCATCATAACCTCGGCTAGGGAAGGAGGATGAGGCAGATTTGCATCCCTGACTTCACTGCCTTCGGCCTGCTCTTGAGGAGCAGGGTTAGTGCGCGTGTTGACCATCCTAGGTAAACAAGACAATGATTTATTCAGAATGATAAAATTCCGACATAGGATACAGAATGTAAGGAATAACTCGAAATGCAAGATGATCATCCGTATGACATGGTAGATACAGAAACTGCTTCTTTTATTCCATCGTCATACACACCATACAGGGTTTAGTACAAGACCAAACAAAGTACTATTACGGTGAAAGGAGGATTACATCTCATCGGAGGCATTCCAAGCTCCTATACATTATTTTTCTACACCTCCGGAAAGAGTACAAACTAGGTCATATCCCACGAGTCACGCGGGACGATAGATGACACAACTAGTGCGAACTAGTGATACTACCACTAACTCAGACCGATCCGTAGTAGTCCTCGTAGAAGTCACCTCCATAGCCTGGAAGCTCAACATGATCATCCGGAAACAGACGATCTCGCGGAGCTTGTGGACCATAGGGGCTAGGATGAGGTCTTGGACCAACAGACGGTGGCCTGCGGGGACCGCGAGGTGGGGTGATGCCTCCTACATCACGCCAACCCATCACGTCTGGCAGAGCAGATCTCACAGGATAGAGATCGCGCATATCTGAATATCCAGCTTGCACCGCCGGTGCGAACCGAGTCAAAGTGGCCCAGTGGTCAGCACGGGTATTGAAGAGCTCTAACCTCAAGGCCCGATTTTCATGGTCCTTATCCTCGAGCATCTCAGCAGTGGTGCGAGTCCGTGAATCCTCCTGAGTGGGGTCAGCATAGATAGCCTGGAGATACCCTTGTGCTCCCGGAAGTGATCCTGGCATATACCAGAAATCAGAGTCCCGAAATAGACCAGATCTGACTCGCATGATGGTCATCATAGAGTAGGCGGCGTCCTGCACAGCCATCTCAATAGTAACCCCGAGTCCATAGGAGCAGTGAAGGGGCTCGGTGGATCCAGGATAAGATGGAAATATCCTGACAGTGCAAAGATACTGGCTTTGATTGAAGTCCCGAAATTGCTCTTCGACCGTGTACTCAGGATACCAGCGGTATCCAGCCTCAGTCATTACCCTGACCAACTTGGCAGTATGGCCGGGTAGATCTAGGCATCGAGTCAGGCGAACCACTTGATTGAGGTCGCGAGTGGCCATCTGAAAGCACAATCATAATGCAAAGGCATTAGAATTTCTAGCAAAATTTCGGCAGCATAACAGCTGTAAATGCTCAAGAAGGATTTTGAGACATTTAACAAAGGATTACATACACACTCATCATCATCATACCAAGTTCTGAGACCATCCTAGCAACATAATGTGATAGTAGAACTGAACTAGGCTTGTATCCATCAAACTTATAAGGTACTACTGATTAGTAACACGTGATCCTGATAGAGAGAATAGATCCTAATTCCTTAACCCCCGGTGGAAGAATGGACTGACTCAGATCAGAATGTCACAAGATAGAGGAGTAAAAAGAGCCTTACGTTCCAACCCACAAACAATTCCCCTACATATTACTAAAGAATTTCTAGACTCAACATCGACCAGTTTGGCTTGGAGAACCTACAGGCAGTCCGGCTCTGATGCCAACGCTGTCAGGACCCCGACTCGATGTCACATCGATCTAGCCGGTAACACCTCATATCACCTTGCGGCCTCACGCACGGTATCCCCACGGGTGTCGCCTTACCTTTGCCCGGGACCGTTTGCGCCTTTTGGCTCACGTATATGATAGTGTCGCTAGCATCCATATGATAAAGAGCCCGGGCTGACATGACTAGTCGTAAACCCAAAGTGGCACAGACTTACAGGGACAGGCATCCATGACCCAGCTTCGAACGTGTCGGTCATCAGCAAGTGGGTCCGGGCTGTAGCATTGGGCTAGCAGGACTCCGGTAAACCGGGCTGTAGCGGGCTAACAGGACTCCGGTACTCAAAGCGTGACATTTCCCCGAAGGGACAGACACAGGAACGAAGAAGGACACATGCCGGCCAGCCTAAGTGTTCCAGAGCAGTAGCAAGCTACCATGGCTCAGCGGTAACACTAGGAGACATTTCCCGGTAAGAGAGGCTACTAAAGATAAACAACTAGATAGTCAGATCCCACACATACCAAGCATTTCAATCATACACACAATATGCTCAATATGTGCAAATACAACGAAGCATCACAACATGACTCTACGACACAAGTACTTTATTTAAGGCTCAGGGAGCCATACATAACATACACAAAGGTACGGGTCACACGACCCAACATTCAAGTCATACAGTCATACAAACCAGCAGCGGAAGTAACTTGTCTGAGTACAGACAACTAGTAAAATAAAAGAGGCTTGGGAAGCCTAGCTATACTACAAGGTCCTTCACAAGCTCAGGGTCACCACCTGGGTCTTTAGCCTACTCGTTGATGTCAACGTCTACATAGAACCCATCAGAAGGGGTTGCAGCGTCTTCTGTAAAATGTAGATTATAGCAACATGAGTACAAAGGTACTCAGCAAGACTTACATCAGATCCTATATACATGCATATTATCAAGAAGGGTTGGTGGAGTTATTGCAGCAAGCCAGCTTTGACTCTTGGCTAGACTATCCTACGATACTCCAACTTGAAATGGTTTTGCGCACACGAGTCCACTACTCACCACTTCAATACACTACCGAGGATCCACCTCCGTCTCCCTGCGGAAGAGCCATCCTCGGCACTCACACTTATCTTGAGGCTTTTAACAGTTTCCATTTACTTGTCTATGAACTGTATAGGCAACCAAGTAGTCCTTTACCGCGGACGCGGCTATTCGAATAGATCATGTTAACCCTGCTGGGGTGTACTCCTTCATACACGCTCTCACCACTTACCGTCGTTTACACGACATGTACTCGGCAACCTTCAAGCGGAAGCCCAACGTGGGTGTCGGCCACGACCTACCTAATCACCTAAGCCTCCAGTCCAGGTTTATCGCCTATCCAGGTTCCATCCGCAGGGAGTCCGGCCGAGGTTTCCCATACGGCCCCGAACGATGTGAACAGGGTTCCCGAAATACCTAACGGGTATTCGGTACACCGTGCCACGTACCTACCGCATCACAGCCCACCCCTACGGTCAGCGCTGTCCACGGCCTCCAGTAGGCTACAAACACCAGAAACTACTTGCAACTCCTGGACGGAGAACTAGGGTGAATAAGAAGCCGAGAGGGTCCATTGGTTTCGGGCCCAATGCATGGTAGTAGCTGATTCTTAAATCACACATACAGATCGCAGTGCTTAAGGTCGGCTTCAATGAAATAACCCACCATGTACTCCTACATGGCCTCTCATCGATACCTTTACCAAATCGTGTTCACCACACCACTCTCATTACCGACATAAACATTTCACTCTAGCCCATCACCCAGATGAACCAGACCTGACACGACTCTAAGCATAGCAGGCATAGCAAGGTAGGAACAACACATACATATGGCTCAATCAACTCCTACACATGCTAGTGGGTTTCATCTAGTTACTGTGGCAATGACAGGTCATGCAGAGGAAATGGGTTCAACTACCGTAGCACACAGCAGTTTGAAACGCGTTGTCTTAATGCAGTAAAAGAGAGCAGGAGCGAGAACATGGGATTGTATCGATATGATCAAATGGTTGGTTGCTTGCCTGATGGTTCGATGCACTGATACGGTTCTTCGTTAGGGTAATCACGGTACTCCTCGGGGGCAGAACCTGTCGCAAAGGACACCGATACACAACCATCACCAAACAATGTGCAACAATATGATGCATGCATGAACATGGCAATATGAGTGTGTTGGGCTAATGCAACTAAAACCAGAAGGGTTTGAGCAAATTTGAATCAAAGATTCAAATTTCAAACTCAAACATGGCCTTTTAAAGTGCTTTTCCTTGTTCTGCTTAAAACATCAATTTAACTTGTGTTAGTCATGCATGAAAATAGTACAGATGGATAGATTGGATTTTTCTGATCATTTTTCATATATAATTTGTCCAATTTGGAGTTACAGAATAAAAGTTATGAATTTTTGAAGTTTAAATAATATTCTGGAATTTCCTGATTTAATTTAAATCCAGAAATATAAATATTGCGCCAGCATGACGTCAGCATGACGTCAGCGGTCAACTGCGGCTGGCTGGGGTCAAACCTGACGTGTGGGGTCCACACGTCAGTGACAGGGGGGTTTAACAGGGTTAATTTATTCCTAATTAGGGGTTAGTGGCGCTGGGGCCCACTGTCAGTGTCAGGGGGGTTAATTAAGCGGTGATTAGCACTAATCTGACCACCTGGCCGACGGGGCCCACGCGTCAGTGACCCTGGGGGGGTCAAACCCCAGGTCAGACAGGTCAACCCCACCGGCGACATGACGCCGGCGAGGCCCGAGACGGCGGCGCGATGCGGGATCGCTCTACAGGGCACGGGCGAGGCCGTGCTTGGGCTCGTTGGAGAGCCCTTGCTCCCGCGCGTCGAACGGTGGTGGTGGCCGTGCCTGAGGTGGCCGGTACCGACGACGGCGACGACCGTGGCGGCTGCCGGAGCTCGGTGGAGCTCGGGGTCGAGGCTACAACGGCTGCGGAGATGCGGGGTTGGCACCTACGGCTTCTACGCGGTGCGGTGAGGACGTGGGTGTGCTCGGTTGGGCGCTACGGTGACTGTGGCCACGACGGCGACGAGGCACGGCGGCGGCGAGCTTCGGAGCTCAAGGGGGCGGCAGCTACAGGATGCTAGGGACGACGGGGCAAGGGGGAATCGGTTCAGTGGCTCACCGCGGAGCTGCAGGGATGGTTAGCGGGCTCGGGGACGTCCGGTAGCTCTCGATTCGACGGCGACGAACTCCGGTGGCCAAGGAGGGGAACGGCGACGTGGGCGGCGATGCAGGGCTTCCGGAGACCCGTGGATCGGTGGGGAGGAAGAGGGGGTCGCGGCGGAGCTCCTGAGCTCAGCGGAGGGGCGAGGGGTGGCCGGTGACGGCTGCTATGGCGAACGGCGGCGATGGTGGTGTTCGGTCGTGAGAGAGAGAGCGAGGGAGAGGAGGGAAGAACCGCGGGAGAGTGAGAGAGAGCAGGGGGGAGGGCGTGGCGTCGTCCGGGGCATCGAGACGAGGAGGGGAGGGCAGGCAGGCAGGCGAGTAGGTGGCGTGGCGCGGTGGCGCGCGCGCGCCGGCCACACTCCCCTCCCTCTGTCGAGGACGAAGACGACAGAGGAGGGAGGCGGGCTGGGCCGCCTGCTGGCTGGGCCGGCCAGCTGGCTGGGCTGCACAGGGAGGAGCCCAGGTAAGCTTCTCCTTTTATTTATTTTTCTTTTTCTAATTTCTGACATTTGTTTTGATTTAAATAAAATATTAAATCATTTTATAACCTTATGCCAATTTTTGCAGGAGCTAGATATATTATTCCAGAGCTCCCCAACAGGTGGCATAATTTTTGGACATATATTAATATATATAACTAATATATTTCCAAAGCAATTATTTATGCATTAATTCCAAATGCCCAAAATAAATACCTATGAGCTCTTAAAAATATTGGTTTGATTTTTATCTCTGTCCAATATTTTCAGAGAGCAACATGAGCATTTTCTTGGACCTTTTTGGAGAAATTTTTATTTGGGTCATTTTAAAAAAAATGATTCTGAGGGTTTCACAAATCCCCATTTCAAAGTTAAATGGAATTTTAAACATGATGCACACACTCTGATGCATGACTAGCTAGGGTGTGACAATGATCAACTAAAACAAAACTATAATATTCTTCAATAGGAAAAATAATCAACTAAAAAGCTTTTATAAAACTCCAATAGCAAAAGGAATCAACTAAAAAGCTTTTATAAACCTATAGTATTATTGAAACTAAAATTATATAAAATTTATGCAACTAAAATTATCAAAGTATTTTCTGTTCAAAACATTAAAAGCAAAAAGAATTTTCATAAAGAATTTTTTGTTAGAAACTTTAAGAGCAAAAAAATTATCATAAAGAATTTTTTGTTAGAAACTAAAATAACAAAATATGTTTTTGAATATAATGATAAAACACAATAATATTAAATAGTAGGAAAAATAATAACTCCAAAATCTATTTTATAGTAAAGTTAATCACAAACTAGTGATTCACACAAATTTCAAAGAATTCAAATTTGAAAACTAATGGCACTAACAGAAAGTTTATAATTTTTGTGATCTAAAAGCAAAAGGAATTAAAAAAATAAAGAAAAAAATTAAAAGAAGATAAATAATGCAAAAAAACAAAACAAAAATCTGGAAAAAAATGCCACCTACTGGGCCACCACGGCGTGAATACGACTAGAAACCCAACCATGGGCCAGGATTCAGGCCCGCAGAAGGCTCAGTAGGCCCACATGTAGATACAGTGTGTTTAGGCCCGTAAGCCTGCATTCGAGAGGAGCTCGAGAGGGCAGCGGCAGTGGGGCTTATAAACCACTCTGAGCCCCTCTCAACTAGCGAGGTGGGACTAAACTTTTTGGCCACCGGCAGCACAAGGCCTTTGGTCTCGGTTGGTAGCACTAACCGGGACGAAAGGTGTGCATTGGTACCGGTTCGTGGCACCAATCGGGACTAATGCCCACCTTTTGTCCCGGTTGGTGCCACCAACCAGGACCAAAGGACCCTGTTTCCTGCCCTTTGGGCTGTTGAAAACTGAACATTGGTCCCGGTTGGTGGCACCAACTGGGGCAAAAGGTGGGTATTGGTCCCGGTTGGTGCCATGAACCGGGGTCAAAGGTGGTTGATACGTCTCCAACATATCTATAATTTTTTATTGTTCCATGCTATTATATTATCTGTTTTGGATGTTTAATACGTATTTATATGCTATTTTATATTATTTTTGGGACTAACCTATTAACCGAGGGCCCAGTGCTAGTTTCTATTTTTTTCTTTATCTATTTTAGAGTTTTGCAGAAAAGGAATACCAAATGGAGTCCAAACAGAATGAAACTTTCGCGATGATCTTTCTTGGACCGAAAGCAAACAAGAAGACTTGGAGATGAAGTCCGAGATGCAGCGAGGCAGCCACGAGGCAGGATGGCACGCCTAGGGGGTAGGGCGCGCCCCCAACCTCGTGGGCCCCTCGTGGCTCCCCTGACCTAGTTCTTCGCCTATATATACTCTTATACCCTAAAAACATCCATGAGAGCAACGAAACCACTTTTCCACTGCCGCAACCTTCTGTACCCGTGAGATCCCATCTATGGGCCTTTTCTGGTGTCCTGCCGAAGGGGGATTCGATCATGGAGGGCTTCTACATCAACACCATTACCTCTCCGATGAAGTGTGAGTAGTTTACCACAGACCTTCGGGTCCATAGTTATTAGCTAGATGGCTTCTTCTCTCTCTTTGATTCTCAATACCATGTCTCCTCGATGTTCTTGGAGATCTATTCGATGTAATATTCTTTTGCAATGTTTTTGCAGAGATCCGATGAATTGTGGATTTATGATCAAGTTTATCTATGAATATTATTTGGTTCTTCTCTGAATTCTTATATGCATGATTTGATATCTTTGCAAGTCTCTTCGAATTATCGGTTTGGTTTGGCCTACTAGATTGATCTTTTTTGCAATGGGAGAAGTGCTTAGCTTTGGGTTCAATCTTGTGGTGTCCTTTCCCAATGACAGTAGGGGCAGCAAGGCATGTTTTGTATTGTTGTCATCGAGGATAACAAGATGGGGTTTTTATCATATTGCTTGAGTTAATTCCTCTACATCATGTCATCTTTATTAATGCATTACTCCGTTCTTTATGAACTTACTCTAGATGCATGCTGGATAGCGGTCGATGTGTGGAGTAATAGTAGCAGATGCAGGTATGAGTCGGTCTACTTGACACGGACGTGATGCCTATGTTCATGATCATTGCCTTAGATATCGTCGTAACTATGCGCTTTTCTATCAATTGCTCGGCAGTAATTTGTCGAGAGAAGCCACTAGTGAAACCTATGGCCCCCGGGTCTGTTTTCCATTATATTGAATCTCATTTACATCTTGTTAGTTTCTGATCTACTATTTTGCAATTACTTTCCGATCTATAAACCAAAAATACAAAAAATATTTACTTTACCGTTTATCTATCTCTATCAGATCTCACTTTTGCAAGTGACCGTGAAGAGATTGACAACCCCTTTATCGCGCTGGGTGCAAGTTGTTGATTGTCTGTGCAGGTATTCGGTGACTTGTGCATCGTCTCCTACTGGATTGATACCTTGGTACTCAAAACTGAGGGAAATACTTACTCTACTTTGCTGCATCACCCTTTCCTCTTCAAGGGAAAACCAATGCAAGCTCAAGAGGTAGCAAGAAGGATTTCTGGCGCCGTTGCCGGGGAGATCTACGTCAAGTCAAGCCATACCAAGTACCCATCATAAACTCTTCTCCCTTGCATTACATTATTCGCCGTTTGCCTCTCGTTTGCCTCTCGTTTTCCTCTCCCCCACTTCTAAAATGATTTTCAAAAACATTTACCTTTTCTTCGCTCCTCTTTCGTTCATCTCTTTTCTCTTGCTTCTTGTGTGCTTATGTGTTGGATTGATTGCTTTGTCACGATGGCTCAAGATAATACTAAATTGTGTGACTTTTTTTATACCAACAACAATGATTTTATTAGCACTCCGATTGCTCCTACTACCAATGCTGAATATTGTGAAACTAATGCTGCTTTGCTAAATCTTGTTATGTAAGATCAATGTTCCGGCCTTCTTAGTGAAGATGTCGCATACCATCTAAACAATTTCGTTGATTTGTGCGATATGTAAAAGAATAAAGATGTGGATGATGATATTGTTAAATTGAAGCTATTTCCGTTTTCGCTTAGAGATCATGCTAAAACTTGGTTCTCATATTTACCTAAAAATAGTATTGATTCATGGAATAAGTGTAAAGATGCTTTCATCTCTAAGTATTTTCCTCCCGCTAAGATCATCTCCCTTAGGAACGATATTATGAATTTTAAGCAACTTGATCATGAGCATGTTGACAATCTTGGGATAGGATGAAATTGATGATACGTAATGGCCCTACACATGGTTTGAATTTGTGGATGATTATACAAAAAAATTATGCTGGATTGAATTTTGCTTCTAGAAATCTTTTAGATTCGGCCGCGGGAGGCACTTTTATGGAAATCACTTTAGGAGAAGCTACTAAACTCCTAGATAATATGGTTAATTATTCTCAATGGCACACCGAAAGATCCACTAGTAAAAAAGTTCATGCGATTGAAGAGATTAATGTTTTGAGTGGGAAGATGGATGAACTTATGAAATTATTTGCTAATAAAAGTGTTTCTTCTGATCCTAATGAAATGCCTTTGTCCACCTTGATTGAGAATAATAATGAATCTATGGATGTGAATTTTATTGGTAGGAACAATTTTGGTAACAACGCGTATAGAGGCAATTTTAATCCTAGGTCGTTTCCTAGTAATTCCTCTAATAATTATGGTAATTTCTACAACAACTCTTATGGAAATTTTAATAAGATGCCCTCTGATTTTGAGAATAGTGTTAAAGAATTTATGAGTTCGCAAAAGAATTTCAATGCTTTGATTGAAGAAAAATTGCTTAAGATTGATGAGTTGGCTAGGAACGTGGATAGAATTTCTCTTCATGTTGATTCTTTGAAACTTAGATTTATTCCACCTAAGCATGATATCAATGAGTCTCTCAAGGCCATGAGAATTTCCATTGATGACTGCAAAGAAAGAACCGCTAAGATGCGTGCTAAAAAGATTGATTTGTAAAAGTGTGGTCTTCTAGTTTATATGATAATAATGATGAAGATCTAAAAGTTATTGATGTGACTCCTATTAAATCTTTGTTTTCCAATATGAATCTTGATAAAGATGGGACTAGAGATGAGTCAACTTTAGTTAAAAGGCATCCCAATGATTCAGAGTTTTTATATCTAGATGCAAAAATTGATAAAAGTGGGATTGAAGAGGTCAAGACTTTAAGTAGCAATGAACCCACTATTTTGGATTTCAAGGAATTTAATTATGATAATTATTCTTTAATAGATTGTATTTCCTTGTTGCAATCCGTGTTAAATTCCCTCATGCTTACAATCAAAACAAAGCTTTTACTAAACATATCGTTGATGCTATGATGCAATCTTTTGAAGAAAAGCTTGAACTAGAAGTTTCTATCCCTAGAAAACTTTATGATGAGTGGGAACCTACTATTAAGATTAAGATTAAAGATTATGAATGCTATGCTTTGTGTGATTTGGGTGCTAGTGTTTCCACGATTCCCAAAACTTCGTGTGACGTGCTAGGTTTCCGTGAATTTGATGATTGTTCTTTAAATTTGCATCTTGCGGATTCCACCATTAAGAAACCTATGGGAAGGATTAATGATGTTCTTATTGTTGCATATAGGAATTATGTTCTCGTAGATTTTATTGTTCTTGATATAGATTGCAATCTTACATGTCCTATTATTATTGGCAGACCTTTCCTTAGAACGATTGGTGCAATTATTGATATGAAAGAAGGAAACATTAGATTCCAATTTCCATTAAGGAAAGGCATGGAACACTTTCCTAGGAAGAAAATTAAATTGCCTTATGAATCTATTGTGAGAACCACTTATGGATTGCATACCAAAGATGGCAATACCTAGATCTATTCGTGTTTTTATGCCTGGCTTGGGGCGTTAAATGATAGCGCTTGTTGGGAGCCAACCCAATTTTATTTTTGTTCTTTGCTTTTTTATCCTGTTTAGTAATAAATAATTCATCTAGCCTCTGGTTAGATGTGTTTTTAAGTTTTAATTAGTGTTTGTGCCAAGTAGAACCTTTGGGAAGACTTGGGTGAAAGTTAATGTGATCTTGCTATAAAAAACAGAAACTTTGCGCTCACAATATTAATTTTTATTTTAAATAGAAGAGTGATTTTAAGTTTATTCTTTTCGAAGAAGATTAATAGAAAAATTCCTCACGTTCAAAAATTTATTTCAGAATTTTTGGAGTTACAGAAGTATTCGAGAGTTACAGATTACTATAGACTGTTCTGTTTTTGACAGATTCTGTTTTTCGCGTGTTGTTTGTTTATTTTGATGAATCTATGAGTAGTATTGGGGGGTATGAACCATGGAGAAGTTGGAATACAGTAGATATTACACCAATATAAATAAATAATGAGTTCACAACAGTACCTTAAAGTGGTGATTTATTTTCTTATACTAACGAAGCTCATGAGATTTTCTGTTGAAGTTTTGTGTTGTGAAGTTTTCATGTTTTGGGTAAGGATTTGATGGACTATGGAATAAGGAGTAGCAAGAGCCTAAGCTTGGAGATGCCCAAGGCACCCCAAGTTGAAATTCAAGGACAACCAAAAGCCTAAGCTTGGGGATGCCCCGAAAGGCATCCCCTCTTTCGTCTTTGTCTATCGGTAACTTTACTTGAGGCTATATTTTTATTCACCATATGATATGTGTTTTGCTTGGAGCGTCTTTGTAGTGGTATTACCTAGACATATGCCAACGGGTGGCTAATCATGTAGGGGGTCAATAGAACATTGTCGGGATCTAGAAGCGGAGTAGGCAAGACCTCAAACGACGCCTCGTCTTACCCAGGTTTGGGGCTCTCCATGGAGATAACACCCCTAATCCTGCTCTGCAGGGTCTCCACATCACTCTGATCAATAGCAAATACAAGGTGGCTCCTTGAGCTGTTCAGGCTAGAGGAGGAAGAAGGCAACTAGCTCTACTTCTCCTTAGCTATGTGGGTGTGGGATGATCTAAGGGCTCAACCCTTTGCATGGGTGTCCCTAGGGGGTTTATATAGGCCTACCCCCCATGGGTACAATGGTAATCCGGCTGGTCCTGGGACCCGGCCGTCAGTGTCTCTGGGCTCCGGCTTCTTTGCCGATAGCTGGGGCCCGCCGCCTGGTGGGTCCCGCCGGCTGCCATGAGCTCGGCCGACAGGTAGGATCCGCCATCTGCGAGCCAGGGGGACCAGGACGCACTGTAGCCTCGCCCCTGATGACGATGGCTTGGTCGGGGGGCGCATGGCTACAGTGCCGCCGCCTGGCGGGCGATCGCTATAGCCACACCCCGTCACCTCTGATTAATTGTGCACAAACTCCAAGGGGAGGGGCAGCCGCCTGCTAGGAGTCCGCCTCCCCTTGAGGCTGCTTTCTCAGGCCATGTCGTCTTATGGGGATACATGGGCTGGTGGGGCCTGCCGCCTGCACGCCACACCGACCGCCCGTCGTGGGGGCATGGCCCTGCCTGACGTAGGCATCGTCATGGGCCGCGTGCTACAGTGCCGTGTCAAGCGAGGGGTGTCGGTGTCAAAACTGGCGGATCTCGGGTAGGGGGTCCCGATCTGTGCATCTTAGGCCGATGGTAACATGAAGCAAGGGACACAATGTTTACCCAGGTTCGGGCCCTCTCGATGGAGGTAAAACCCTACTTCCTGCTTGATTAATATTGAAGATATGAGTAGTACAAGAGTAGATCTACCACGAGATCGTAGAGGCTAAACCCTAGGAGCTAGCCTATGATGGTATGATTGTAAATGTGATCGGCCTTCTAAGGACCATCCTCTCTGGTTTATATAGACACCGGAGAGGGCTAGGGTTTACATGGAGTCGGTTACAAGGAAGGAAATATAATATCCGGATCGCCAAGCTTGTCTTCCACGCAAAGGAGAGTCCCATCCGGACACGGGCCGGAGTCTTGAGTCTTGTATCTTCACGCTTCAATAGTCCAGACGATGTATATAGTCCGGCTGTCTGGATACCCCCTAATCCAGGACTCCCTCAGTAGCCCCTGAACCAGGCTTCAATGACGATGAGTCCGGCGCGCAGTCTTGTCTTTGGCATTGCAAGGCGGGTTCCTCCTTCCGAATACTCCAAGGTTATTATCAAACACGTAGACCGTGTCCGGATTTGCAAAATGATCTTCACATACCACCGTAGAGAGAATGATACTTCAGCTGACAACTTTTTAGACGACGTGATATGTCATTACGGTCAGGTCATTATTCGAACCGTTTTCCCACAACCAGCCACAACGCGTATTGTGAGGCGGTTTCCTCGACACGTCTTGTCAAAGTAGAGATTGTGTCCCCTTATCACGAGATTCTCATCAATACGGGTATGGGTAACCCCACCGTGCCATCAATCGTGGCGCCTGGGAAGTAAGCGATTCTCAACGGGCTAGTGGGGAGGCGCACCACTTTCGTGGCCTCTATAAAGGGATAAAGGACCCTCATTTTCACCCACGCCCTCCTCCTCCTTTGCTCATCCTCACCTCCCCGAGCTCCAACGCCCTAGTCCAAGTCTTCTCTGCACAGCTAAACATGTCCGGAGCAGGAGGCAAGTGGGTGACCTCCACCATGAAGGAGGAGCACATCGTGAATCTTCGGGCGGCCGGATACTTGGCCGCAGACATAGTGCACCGGCTACCGGACGACGGGCAGGTCACTCCAACTCCGGGACCCCACGAGAGGGTCGTGTTTCTCTCCCATTTCGTCCGTGGACTGGGGTTTCGACTTCACCCCTTCGTCCGCGGGCTCATGTTCTACTACGGGCTAGATTTCCATGATCTAGCCCCGAACTTTGTCCTCAACATCTCGGCGCTCATCGTCGTATGCGAGGCCTTCCTCCGCATCAAGCCTCATTTCGGCTTGTGGCTGCAAATATTCTGCGTGAAGCCGAAGATCGTGAGCGGCCAGCAAGCGGAGTGCGGAGGAGCCATGGTGGGCAAGATGCCCAACGTCACTTGGCTTGACGGATCCTTTGCGAAAACCGTGAAGGGGTGGCAATCGGGGTGGTTCTACATCACCGAGCCGTGTGATGCCAACTGGACGGCGGCCCCCGAATTCCGATCTGGAACCCCCATGCGGCTCACCTCCTGGGAAAAGAGGGGCCTGTCCTGGGGCGAATCTACAAAGCTGACCGGGCTCCAGAACTGCATCAAGAGCATGAGAGACAAGAACATCAAACTTGTCAATGTGATCTAGGTCATGCTCGTTCGCCGGATTCTGCCATGCCAAAGACGGGCATTCAATCTGTGGGAGTTCGTTCCGGCCGAACACCGGACGCTTCAGAGGCTCTACGGCATGAAGCATGAAGACGCGTGGAAGGCGTTGTTCAAGGCCTCCGAAGTACCTCCTCCCACATCCGAGGACCGTGGGCTCCACGCCGCGCGGCCTCCTGCTGAGGTGAATTCATCGGATTCAACTCTTCCCAATATATTCATGAGGGTGCCTCAAGTAATTGTGCTTATTTGTTTAGGATCATGTGGCGATAGCGGAGCAGATTGACTATCCAGCTCCACTGCCAGAAGGCCCAGCTGATGCTCTCCTGACGGAAATGCTGGTCCCGGCGCCCTACAAGGTGCCGGAGAAGAAGGCCGGAAAGAAGGCCCCGAGGACCCGAAAGGGTCTCCGATGTAAGGTAGCACTGCAAGCCTCGTTCGAAGACGACAAGGCACACTCCTCCCCCGAAGAGGAGGAAGAAGAAGAAGAGGAGGTCGCCCCATCCAGAGAGGACGGGGGACCTGAGAGGGCGGACCAAGGGGCCAGGAGAGGCCCCTGGCGCAGGGCCGTCATACCCTCACCGTCCAATGACGACGAGGCAGATTCCTCCTGCGGAGGCAGGGGAAAACAAGAAGAAACTCCACCCCCC
>NC_041383.1:653727305-653773478 GCF_002162155.2 Triticum dicoccoides | reverse complement strand
GGGGGGGAGAGAGAAAAAGAGGAAGGCTTCCCCGGAAGGGGAGGCTGGGACGTCCAAGAAGGGAAAGGTATCCCTTCCGGACTACTCCGCCACCGCTGCCGATAGCGAGGAGGGGTGGCTGCCCAGGAAGAATCCCCTAGTGTGATCGTAAGTATCTGCACTCGATTGTAACTTCGCTTCATAGTTTTGTTATAACGCCGAACTTGTATGTAGTCCGGCCAGGGTCCATCCCGAGGTGTCGTCCTCGGACGGGTCCTTGAGTGAGTCGGCAATGAAGATCACTTCCGACGGCCACTACTCCTCAACCTGCGGACGACACAGAGGTGTTATCCCAAAGGCTCCCAGAGTGGGGGGAGGTGGATCTGGAGACGCCCCAAGGCGGCATCCCAGACGTCGGACACGCGGGGTTCAAGATCCCCGCGGATCGTGTTGATGAGAGCCGGAGTAAGACGGACTCTCAGTCGAACACTGTTCCAGAACCTCCCGTGGTTCCGGACTCAGGCGGGCGGCCCCTCGTTAGGGAGGGCGAGACGTCTGTGTCGAGGACTTCTGTCGTGCCCGAGGCGCCGGATTGTTTGCGGGAAGCGCTTCGCGGTGCTTCCATGGGTGAAGAGTACCGTACTCTTATGAGTGCGGTGATTCAGAAGGTCTCGTCCGCCAAGAGCGGACTAACCGAAGCCTGCACCAGCCTACTGACAGGCTTTGAGGTAAGTAATAAAAATATATGAGATTACCACCCGATAGGTAGTAGCCCCTGATACTCTGTTTGGTGTTTGGAAGGAAAAGCCGAACAGAGGGTCAATTAGGATCCACAGGAGTCTAATAATAAATATTCATGTGAATAAGCAGGCTGTGTTGCTTGCCGCTGCTGCCTGCACAACCGAGGTTGCCGAACTAAAGCGGGACCTGGAGCAGGCGCAGGGAGAGCTCGACCTCACTAAGAGGTAGCTCGAAGAGAACAAGGGTAGGTGATTCCCCGCTTTTATGTGTTTAAGGATAGGCAAAATTAGTTGGACTAACGCCAAAGCATCGTGACTGTGTAACAGGTGCCGCCGCTGAAGTGGCGTCCCTAAAGAAAGCGTTGTCTGAGGCCGAAGACAAGGTGGCCTTGGAATGCAAGGAGCACGAGAAGCAAAGTGCTAGAGTGGGCGAGGTACAGCAAGAGCTCCAGGACCTCGGCAAGAAGTACGAGTCCGTGTAGCATGATCTGAAGATGAGAGAGGCTGGGCTTGCGAAGGCCTTGGTGAGTATGAAAGACGCCAAGGCCGAAGCCGAGAAGGCACGGCAGGAAATCCAGGAGGCCAAAAAGATAGCAGCGGGTAAGAAATTCTTTATGCAAAGCAAACATGTGGAGGAGACGTTTCTTTTACTTACTCGAATTCAGAGCTCTCCAGGGGCATTCACAGATCTGACATGCAGCATATCAGATGCTGCGGAGTTCTACTGCCCAGGAGGGGAGATCAACAGAGAAGCTGTTCTGGTCCCAGTATGCTGGGGCTGAACATCCAATGCCTCTGAGTGACCAACTGAAGCAGTTGGTTGAACTCCACACGGCGGCCGAACTGGCTATGAAGGATTTCATAGTCCGGATGTGGCCTGGTGAGCTCATGCCCACTAGATACTTCAGCTTGATCAAGCGGATGGTGGATGCCTGTCCGCGACTTGAAGTGATCAAGCGATCTGTTTGCATTGAGGGTGCCCGCCGGGCCTTTGCCCGTGCGAAGGTGCATTGGGGCAAGCTGGATACGGAGAAGCTGGTGAAGGACGGGCCGCCGGAGGGCAAGGCGCATCGCCATCCCGAGATGTACTATGATGGCGTTATGAAGGGTGCTCGTCTCGTGGCCGATGAATGTACCAAGGACACCATTTTAGAGTGAATTCACTTCTGTCATGTTTGTAATGTAAAGACGAAGTTACTTGTGCTATGTAGCACTTTTGTTATTTAAAATATTACCTTCTGTGTGGCTGTTTATAAAATTCTGAAAGTAGGCCAGTCGTCGGCTTCCGCCCCCATGTAACTAGTACTGGGGTGTTTGTGGAAAACCCGGACACTCTTTATCCAAATGTTTGGTCCCTCAAGGAGGTGTCCGACGCAGTGAACAAGGCAATCGGACTATTCGACTTTATAACCTTCACTTAGCCATAGAAGTCTACAATTTTAAATTTTGATGAAGCCCCTAGAATCCGGAAGGCCGAATTGGGGCGCTATATACGCCTAGATCGGACGAAGCCGATTTATCGCATAAAGCAGAAAAATCTTTAAGGATTTTAAGACCTCTCGAACAGCGACCAGCTCTCGCCACATCATGCCGGTCAATTTTCGGCTTTCTCTACTGAGGTGCTCGTCCGGAAGAACCAGGACACAATCGTAGTAGTTCTCCCTGCGCTACCTTAGCCGATATAACGGAACGTAAGGCACCAAAACAAGGGAGCCAGGCTAACCCAACTGTAGACCCAAGACATGATTCGGAGTTGATGCATATAGTGCTATAAGTTCGGGGTGCCGCACTGTTGAAAGTGTTCGGACTTGTCTTGCCGTATTATGGGGTGCCATAAGAAACCCCTGGCAAACTGAACGTACCAAGGTGTACGGATGCAATATCAAATAAACATTTGTAAGAAGAAATGCTCAAATAAGAATAATAAGCTGACGCTATATATGGTCTCCCATTGATTAATAACACGTTTAAGCGTATGTTTACAATGAATGCATTAAGCGGAGATAAATAGGATTATTTGACATATCCTATCCAGAGGCGAGCTATGTACAGAAGGATAAAACAGGTATAACGATCGTAAATAGATTCCACCTGGGTATTTCCTTCTGTACGCAAAGCATGTTGCCTCCATGGTTTTCTCTCCTATGTAAGTCTGACAATCGGGCTCTTCTGGAAAGGCTGCACTAAAGCAATGTCCTGAAAGGTAAAAGGAAAGGTTATGAAGGTATGTTGCGGTGATACCGCACTGTTGACTGAGCCACTGCTGTGCCTCCGCCTGTGCCCATGGTATTTTGAGTGCGTAATTGTGTATGCGTGGCACGAATGCTGCTTCGATGGGATTTGAGCGGAGGCCGGACTGCTAGTCGCGCTCTTGGCGTGCCTGGTGGTCCGGTTACGGGGTGCTCCGAACTCGCTTGATGATGCTTGAGGTTGTCGTCGCCGGATTGGTGGTTTGTCGGAGGAGTCCGCATTGTACTTCTGCCGCGAGGGCTGCAGTATGCTCTTCTGTAACCACTGCGGAAAGGGACGATATCAAAGATTAGCTCCTCGCTTCGGAAGTTATCCGGAGATCAGATGACCACTTCCAATGTTATAGAGCCCGTACAATGGGCCTCTACTCCAGGAATTACACCTTTAAAGGTGGTTTTGGTGGGCTTGATCCTTGAAGGATCGATGCCCATTTTGCACACTGTGTCCTGGTAGAGCAGGTTTAGGCTGCTGCCGCCGTCCATAAGGACTCGCGTGAGGTGGAATCCGTCGATGATTGGGTCTAAGACCAATGAGGCTGAGCCGCCGTGACGGATGCTAGTAGGATGATCCCTATGATCAAAGGTGATCGGACAAGCTGTAGGATTGGAAGTATGTCTAGAGGGGGGGGGGGTGATTAGACTACTTGACGAATCAAAAACTTAACCTTTTCCCAATTTTAGTCTGTGGCAGATTTTAGCTATCTTAGCACAAGTCAAGCAATCTTCACACAATTCAAGCAAGCATGCAAAGAGTATATGAGCAGCGGAAAGTAAAGCATGCAACTTGCAAGAATGTAAAGGGAAGGGATTGGAGGATTCAAACGCAATTGGAGACACGGATGTTTTTGTCGTGGTTCCGATAGGTGGTGCTATCGTACATCCACGTTGATGGAGACTTCAACCCACGAAGGGTAACGGCTGCGCGAGCCCACGGAGGGCTCCACCCACGAAGGGTCCACGAAGAAGCAACCTTGTCTATCCCACCATGGCCGTCGCCCACGAAGGACTTGCCTCACTAGCAGTAGATCTTCATGAAGTAGGCGATCTCCTTGCCCTTACAAACTCCTTGGTTCAACTCCACAATCTTGTCAGAGGTTCCCAAGTGACACCTAGCCAATCTAGGAGACACCACTCTCCAAGAAGTAACAAATGGTGTGTTGATGATGAACTCCTTGCTCTTGTGCTTCAAATGATAGTCTCCCAACACTCAACTCTCTCTCACAGGATTTGGATTTGGTGGAAAGAATATTTGAGTGGAAAGCAACTTGGGGAAGGCTAGAGATCAAGATTCATATGGTAGGAATGGAATATCTTGGCCTCAACACATGAGTAGGTGGTTCTCTCTCAGAAATGGTGAGTTGGAAGTGTTGGTTTGTTCTGATGGCTCTCTCCACGAATGAAGAGGAGGTGGAGGGGTATATATAGCCTCCACACAAAATCTAACCGTTACACACAATTTACCAATCTCGATGGGACCGAATCAACAAACTCGGTCAGACCGATTTAGTAAACCTAGTGACCGTTAGGGTTTTCGGTGGGACCGACATGCAACTCGGTAGGACTGATATGGTTAGGGTTAGGGCATAACGTAATCTCGGTGAGACCGATTACACAAACTCGGTGAGACTGATTTTGGTAATAAGCTAACCAGAGAGTTGGTCAGGTAAACTCGGTGGGACCGGTTCGCTCATTTCGGTGAGACCGAAATGTTACGAAAAGGAAAGAGAGAGTTTACATTGCAATCTCGGTGGGACCGATCGCTCATCTCGGTTGTACCGAAACGTTACGAAGGGAAACAGAGAGATTACAATCCCATCTCGGTGAGACCGAGATCCCTATCAGTGAGACCAATTTGCCTAGGGTTTGTGGCAGTGGCTATGACATCTGAACTCGGTGGCGTCGGGTAGAAAGAATCGGTGGGGCCGAGTTTGACTTTTGCTTTGGGTCATATGTGAATATGAGGAAGTATTTGAGGGGTTTTGGAGCATATCACTAAGCACTATGGAGCAAGAAACTCATTAAACAACACCTCATCCCTCCTTGATAGTATTGGCTTTTCCTATAGACTCAATGTGATCTTGGATCACTAAAATATAAAATGTAGAGTCTTGAGCTTTTGAGCTTGAGCCAATCCTTTTATCCTTAGTATTTTGAGGGATCCACTTTCCTTATCCATGCCATGCCATTCATTGAGCTTTTCCTGAAATGTTCATCTTGGAATGATGTTTGCTCAATGAGCTATATGTTGTTAGGAATTACCAAAACCACCTAGGGATAGTTGCACTTTCAGTCTCCCCCTTTTTGATAATTGATGACAACATATAGATCAAAGCTTCGAAAAATGATAATGAGATTGAAAAACATCGTCGCTTTGAGAAGTATGTGATAAGGAAGAGCTCCCCCTAAATTTGTGCATAGCTTAAGATTTGCTTTGGACTGCAAATGCACAAGGAGTTAGGCTCATGGGTTACTCTTCCATGTCACATACATCTTGGTGGAGCGCTCAAAATAATAAAGATTGAACACATGCACTCATCACCAAGCAAAGTGAATGATCACATAGAGATAAATGGGATAATGTCATCCAACAAGCATAAATGTAGTATATGATCAAACACATGATCATCATTGTATCGCACAGGCAATGAAGTAGTATCTCAACCAAGCAAAAGCAAATAAAGTTTAACCACCAAAGCAAGAGAGAACAAAAAGCAACACTCTCTCTCGAAGCCTATGATCTATACATTTTTCTCCCCCTTTGGCAACAAGTTACCAAAAAGTTCATAGAACATGCATAGTGCTAGATCGACTCTCAGGCTTGATCTTCAGGTGGTGGTGTAGAGATGGCTCCTTGGACGAAGACTCCAGTTAATGTGGATGGAGCTGGAGGTGTAGGTGCTGGAGCTGGTTGCACTGGAGCTGTAGGACCTGTAGCTAGTGCAGATGAAGTGGCTCTGGTATTTGTCACTGGCACTGCAGCTGATCTCTGAGATCTAGGCACTCTGGCAAATGCATCTGTGGTTGTCTTGCCCTTCCTCTCCTGCATATCATCCTGAAGCTACTCAACAACAGACCGGATCTCAGTTACCTTCACATCCAAGTCATAGAATTTCTGCTCCATGATCCTCTCCAGGCTCTCCTGGTTTTGAGTCAAGGTGGCCAGCCCTTTCTCAATCCTCAGAGTGGATGCAATCAAGTAGCCTAGTTGATCTTGTTTGCTCTTCAAAAAGTACTAAGATGCCTCTTCCATGGTTGGCATCTTGGTAGCCTTCTCTGTCCTTGCCTTCTCCTTCCTTGCTTGAGCATGCACAGAAGATGGTTCATCTTCATCCATAACCACTTGGTTGTCCTCAAAATCTAGATAGATAGCAAAGTGTTCCTTATCCAACAAGTATGTGCCTGTGCCCATCTTGAAGTTAATCAGCTCCTGGATTTGTGGGGCATACCCACAGCTTCTCTTCTAGTCTGCTGATGTCCTCTTGATAGTCTCAACTATGAGGCTCATGACTTTGAACCTTTGAGGCACATCAAATATGTGTAGCAGATTGATAGCATGGCCTCTGATCATGTTGTGGTCACCTAACTTGGGCAAGAGAGTATGCCTGAGGATTCAGTTGATGGTTGGCAGTCCTGACAGAAGGAAATGTACAAATCCAAACTTGTGAGTTTCAAGAGCTTTATCTAGGATCTCCTTGTACATGTGTGCCATAGAATTGTGATCCTTCTTCTTCTTGGCATAGACATCCAAGTCATCTTCACTCTTTTTTGGTACATTTATCAGATTTGCCCATTCTTTAATTGTAGACTGGTACCTTGTACCTTCAGACATCCATACTATCCTGCCATCTGGATAGAAGTGTGTTGTGGAGTAGAATTGCATTATGAGCTCATCATTCCACTTTGTGAACTTTTGTCCAACAAAGTCTGCAACTCCACAAGCACTGAAACTGTCATACACACCTGGATAGTGTTCCTCATTCTCCTTCATGTATTTCCAGTCCACCCACCTCATGCCACACACAATTGGTTTCTTGTCCAGCAGCACAGTCTCATAGAAATCCTGCTGTTCCTTAGTGTGGAACCTGTAGTCAACAACAGTCCTTCTCCTGATTGCATAAGGATCAGACAATCTCCACTGTCTAAGTCCCGCATCCTTCCTCAGCTTCATGTTCTCAGCCACAGGATGAGCATCATTGTGGTCTGGAATCTTAGGTTTCAGCTTTCTCAGAACTTGTCCTTAATCTTCTTCTTCTTCAGCAACTTCAGGCACTGGGGCCTTGTTCTTCTCAGCAGCTGGTATGCTTCTGGTATTCCTCTTAGGTGCTGTCTTGGGCTTGGAGGCAGCTTTGGGTGCTTCTTTGGGCTTTGATGATGCAACCCCTGACCTAATAGCATCACCCATAAGCTCTTGAGCCTTGGGTGCTGGTGCAGCAGCCTCTTCTTCCTCTTCCTCTTCCATCATGGAAAGCTGTCCAACAACTCTGGCCATGGTCTTCTTGACCCTTTCCTTCCTCTTCTTCCCTTCCGCCGCAGCCTCTTTGGGATCAGATGTCTCTGGTACTTGAGTAGAGGCTCTGGCTTTTGACATGGGAGTTCTCTTGCAGGTACTTTGGTCTTCATACCAGGCTTAGTGGTTGCAACTGTGCCATATTCCTTTTTGAGCACTTTCTTCTTGGAAGTGGCCTCATCCTCAACTGCCATATAGTCTTCATCCTCAGATTCTGAGGTTTTCTTCTTTCTGGCCCTGGTGGCAGCTTTGGGCAAGTTGCTTGGGGTGCTCCTGCTGCCATCATCTAAGGTGCTAGAGGGACTAGTGCCCTCACTCATGTGAATCTGCTCCTCTGACTAGTTCTGGCTGTCACTTTTATCAGACATATTGAAAATACTGAGTGCAGACCCTGTGAATAGATATAGATGAGATAGAGTGGATGAGCATCACAAAATGCAGAGGTTTTTGCAAAAGAATGATTCAAAAACTTAGTTTTAGTTTTCCACAGAAAGCATTTCAGATCAACTAATTTGCAAACTCGGTGATACCGAAGCAGCTTTTGGAACATAAACTAGTGAACTCGGTCAGATCGAGTCATAGTTCGGTGGCACCGAGACTGCTAGGGTTTCACAAAGTCCTGAACTCGGTCACACCGATTTGCAATTCTTGGTCAGACCGAGAATCACTTGTGCAATGGCCTTAGCCGAATCGGTGGAACCGAGTTTTACAACTCGGTGGGTCCGAGATGGTTTCAGCGGAAACCTAACCCTAAATTTTCAATTCACTTCTAATCTAATGATTGTTTTGACTGGATAGAATCATTTCAATCATGGCAAGAATCATGTTGAACACAATGTGCTAGGAATCAGACGGGGATAGCACTGTGATCGAGTCCATACCCTAGCTTGGCGATGAACTCGCTACGGCGGCAATGGCGGGGTTGAATTCCATTGACGGTGGCAGAAACCAGCGACTAGAGGCGGCTGGCAACGAAGTCGACGATCCAGAGACCCTGGAGGCAGAGCGAGCTATGCGCGGGCGAAGGGGTTTGGAGAAAGTTTTCCAAATTTTTTCCCATGAGTATATATAGCCCGACCCTGTTGGTGTGACCGAGTGGAACAACTCGGTGGCACCGAGATGCATAATTGTTGACAGTTACAGCAACTCGGTGAGACCGAAAAGTTCAAATCGGTTGCACCGAGATTGAAAACCTAGATTGACTTAGTGATCTCGGTATGACTGAAATGGAAGAATCGGTCAGACCGAAACGCACAAAGAAGTTTTGGAAGTTTAAGTCTATGACAAATCGGGGTCTCCGAGTGCTCCTCACACAGAGTGGTTCGAATCTGACTTGATCAAATTTTGTGATGTAGCATGAATAGAGTTTGAGACAAGAAAATCATAGATATCTAGAGAAGGTTCTTAGGCATTCTTGTTCATCCACTTGGCAACAGAAAAAGAAACCAATCAATCAAAGCAACAAGTGGATGACCTCGAATGAGTAAAATATGCAACCAACATGCTCACACAATAAAGTGATAAATGAAATATGTGGCAAAGCATGCACAACCAATTCTAGCATCTATCAAACAATTGGTGATGACTAGGTCATCTATATATGACTATATTGACTTAGGAGTCAAATGAGAACATTTGATCATAGGTCATTCTCATCGTTTAAGCTCGAGTGGGGTTACCACTTTTACATAATGCATTGATGTGTTCACACCATTAGAGTTGCTTTGACTCAATTCTTAGAGTTAAGCTCCCCCTAGATGTGAGATCCCCCCTTAGAGGGATGAACTAACCTTGGGTTTTGTCGATGATGACTTCATGTAGGTGTTGAAGATGTGGATGCTCAATGTTGATGAAGATCATTTGGAGCAATCCTTTGGAGTGAGTTGCACTTTCAATACCTACACGGGTTAGTCCCACAAGGAACAAACAAGGATATCCATAGACATAGAGTGATGCACACATAAGATGATGTCCATGAAAGCATTAGGTTACCTTGTCCCTTGTCTTACCAACAAGAGGGTTTGTGACTCCTTGAACTAGTGCAAGATGTGGAAGTTGATTGCACTTGTTGTTGCCAAAAATGATATGAGTGAAGTATGTTGGCGAAGTCACCCCCAAGAACTCTCTAGTTCTTCTTATTCGGGATCCACATCATCTTGATGGGAATCCTTGGAGTTGTAGTCGTACTTGATGAAGTAGAACTTGACGTTGTCTTGGGAACCCACTTGACCAAGGCCTTAGGAGCTTCTTCAAATGCATCAATCTCCTCTTGAAGCTTGTCCTTGCCTTTTTGCTTGTGGTCTTGTGGTGGAATATCATCTTGAGCTTGTGTTCCCTTGAAGGAAGTAGGATCATACTTCTCTTGTTGAGGAACAAACTTCATCTTGGGATATTGATCTTCTTCCCACTCAACTCCATTGGCATTGAACTTTTGTTCAAAACCAACACCTTGGTTCTTCCGGTGCCTTCCTTGCTTGCATACAATTTCCTCAAATTGCTTACTCCCGGCAAGGCTCTTGTAAACACCTTTCTCTATAATTCCCTTCAATAAGCTATTTTCTTGCTCAAGTGTAACTTGGCTAAGAGAATCATTAGTGGGATCAAGAGAACTACTAGAAGCAACAATATTGGATTTAACATGATTATTGTTACTACTAGAGGAAGAATATTTCTTGTTCTTGTTAATGGACTTGACTTGAGGCATGTAAGTTGATAAGAGTAAACGCTTGGCAATGTAAGAAGAACTTTTCTTATGGAGATCATCATTGATTGCATTTAAGAACTCATTCTCTTGCTCAAGGTTGAGCTTTTCAAAGCGTAACTTCTCATTAGGCCTTAAAAGTTCTCGATGATCTTCTAAGATAGTTTCATGAGCTAACTTAAGAGTGTTTAGTTCTTTAGTTAGAAGCTCAATCTTCTCCTTATCATTGTCATTCGTTTTATCTTGATTAGCATGATTAATTTACGTTTCATCATAGTATATCACTAGAGTTGTCAACAAGTAAATCATCATCACCTAGCAAGTCATCTTCATCACTATTGAAATTAACATACTCGGGGTGTGTTACCTTAGGGCCTTTAGCCATGAAGCAACTTCCAAGTCCTTCATTTGGTGAATCAAATATGTCGTAGGAGTTGGTTGACACAAGTGCTAGACCGGCAACACCTTCATCTTGAGTATGTTCGGAGTTGGGGTGATAGCTTCTCTCGGAGTGATGTTCAGAGTCGGAACCGGATACCCATTCACCAACATGAGCTTGATGTCTTCGTTTTGTGTAGCTCCTTGATGACTTGTCCTTCCTTTCCGAATCCTTGCTTCTCCGGGATGTTCTTCGTTCATAACGATCATCTCTACTCCTTCTCTCTCTTGGTGGTGATTCTTCTCTTCTACTTCTTCTCTTGGGAGAATCTTCTCTTCTTTTGTAGGGTGCCGTACACTCATTGGAATAGTGTCCGGGTCTCCCACAATTGTAGCAATTGCGCTCTCGACTAGAAGATCTTTTGTCATTGTAGGACCTTAACTTAGAGCTTCTCTGTTTGCTTCTACTCTTGTAGAATTTGTTGAAGTTCCTCACCATTAAGCTCAATTCTTCATTGAAGGTTTGTTTCTCACTTGATGATGTAGGGGCTTCACATGAGGCTTTGTAAGCACCACTTGACTTGTTGTGAAGTTCCTCCTTATCCTTGAGTGACATCTCATGAGCAACAATTCTTCCAATGACCTCCATTGGCTTGAGATTCTTGTAATTTGGCATCATTTGGATCAATGTGCACACGGTATCATATTTTCCATCCAATGCTCTTAGGATCTTCTTGATGATGAATCTGTCGGTCATCTCTTCACTTCCTAAGCCCGCAATCTCATTTGTGATAAGAGCAAGCCTAGAGTACATTTCAGCGACACCTTCACCATCCTTCATTTTGAACTTGTCAAGTTGACTTTGGAGCACATCCAATTTGGATTCCTTGACGGAGTCGGTACCTTCATGCATATCAATCAAAGTATCCCAAATTTCCTTTGCATTCTCAAGACGACTAATTTTGTTGAATTCTTCGGGGCACAATCCGTTGAAGAGGATATCACAAGCTTGAGCGTTGTATTGCAACATCTTCAACTCATCCGCGCTAGCTTCACGGTTCGGTTCTCTCCCATCAAAGAATTCACCTTGCAAGCCAATACACACAATAGCCCAAACGGTGGGGTTATGTCCGAGAATATGCATTTTCATCTTATGCTTCCAACTAGCAAAATTTGTACCATCAAAGTAAGGACCTCTACGGTGATAATTTCCCTCGCTAGAGGCCATACTCTCCTAGGTTGTGAAACCAAGGCTATGACCACCAAAAGCTATGGAAATCAAAGCAAATAGAGACCAAGGCTCTGATACCACTTGTAGGATCGGAAGTATGTCTAGAGGGGGTGATTAGACTACTTGACCAATCAAAAACTTAACCTTTTCCCAATTTTAGTCTTTGGCAGATTTTAGCTATCTTAGCACAAGTCAAGCAATCTTCACACAATTCAAGCAAGCATGCAAAGAGTATATGAGCAACGGAGAGTAAAGCATGCAACTTGCAAGAATGTAAAGGGAAGGGATTGGAGGATTCAAACGCAATTGGAGACACGGATGTTTTTGTCGTGGTTCCGATAGGTGGTGCTATCGTACATCCACGTTGATGGAGACTTCAACCCACGAAGGGTAACGGTTGCGCGAGTCCACGGAGGGCTCCACCCACGAAGGGTCCACGAAGAAGCAACCTTGTCTATCCCACCATGGCCGTCGCCCATGAAGGACTTGCCTCACTAGTGGTAGATCTGCACGAAGTAGGCGATCTCCTTGCCCTTACAAACTCCTTGGTTCAACTCCACAATCTTGTCGGAGGCTCCCAAGTGACATCTAGCCAATCTAGGAGACACCACTCTCCAAGAAGTAACAAATGGTGTGTTGATGATGAACTCCTTGCTCTTGTGCTTCAAATGATAGTCTCCCCAACACTCAACTCTCTCTCACAGGATTTGGATTTGGTGGAAAGAAGATTTGAGTGGAAAGCAACTTGGGGAAGGCTAGAGATCAAGATTCATATGGTAGGAATGGAATATCTTGGCCTCAACACATGAGTAGGTGGTTCTCTCTCAGAAATGGTTAGTTGGAAGTGTAGGTTTGTTCTGATGGCTCTCTCCACGAATGAAGAGGAGGTGGAGGGGTATATATATCCTCCACACAAAATCTAACAGTTACACACAATTTACCAATCTCGGTGGGACCGAATCAACAAACTCGGTCAGACCGATTTAGTAAACCTAGTGACCGTTAGGGTTTTCGGTGGGACCGACATGCAACTCGGTAGGACCAATATGGTTAGGGTTAGGGCATAACGTAATCTCGGTGAGACCGATTACACAAACTCGGTGAGATCGATTTTGGTAATAAGCTAACCAGAGAGTTGGTCAGGTAAACTCGGTGGGACCGGTTTGCTCATTTCGGTGAGACCGAAATGTTACGAAAAGGAAACAAAGAGTTTACATCGCAATCTTGGTGGGACCGATCACTCATCTCGGTGGTACTGAAACGTTACGAAGGGAAACAGAGAGATTACAATCCCATCTCGGTGAGACCGAGATCCCTATCGGTGAGACCTATTTGCCTAGGGTTTGTGGCAGTGGCTATGACATCTGAACTCGGTGGCGCAGGGTAGAAAGAATCGGTGGGGCCGAGTTTGACTTTTGTTTTGGGTCGTATGTGGATATGAGAAAGTAGTTGAGGGTTTTTGGAGCATATCACTAAGCACTGTGGAGCAAGAAACTCATTAAACAACACCTCATCCCTCTTTGATAGTATTGGCTTTTCCTATAGACTCAATGTGATCTTGGATCACTAAAATATAAAATGTAGAGTCTTGAGCTTTTGAGCTTGAGCCAATCCTTTTATCCTTAATATTTTGAGGGAACCACTTTCCTTATCCATGCCATGCCATTCATTGAGCTTTTCCTGAAATGTTCATCTTGGAATGATGTTAGCTCAATGAGCTATATGTTGTTAGGAATTACCAAAACCACATAGGGATAGTTGCACTTTCACAAGCTGACCATGGGTTGAATTTGGGGACGACTGGCTCCATCGCGTAGACGTCCCGTAGTGCTCGCTTTCGTTCCCGCTTGGGGATGTGAGTGGCGTAGATCACGTTGACCGTTTTTACCTGGGGGGAAATTTCTTCTGTCCCCTCTTGTTCGAATGCCGGGGCTCCTCGTCATCGTCACTGTGCAGCCCCTTGTCCTTGTTTTCAGCGTTTACTTTGCCAGCCTGTTTAAATACCCAGCGGTCTTTGTTGGTGTGGTTGGCTGGTTTGTCCGGGGTGCCATGAATTTGGCACGAGCGTTCCAGTATACGGTCTAGACTGGACGGTCCCTGATTGTTTTTTTTGAATGGCGTCTTCCACTGACCGGATTTGGATCCGCTGAATCCGGCATTGACCGCCGTGTCTTCGGTGTTGTCACCATTGTTCCGTCGCTTGTGTCTGTTCCGCCGTAGCTTGCCATTATTGTCACGTACATCTGAAGTGCCCGAATGTGGCCTAGTGCTGCTACGAGCCAACCAGCTGTCCTCGCCCGCGCAAAAGCGGGTCATTAGTGTCGTGAGAGCTGCCATGGACTTGGGTTTCTCCTGGTCGAGGTGTCGGGCGAGCCACTCATCACGGATGTTATGCTTGAAGGACGCCAGGGCTTCGGCGTCCGGACAGTCAACTATTTGGTTCTTTTTAGTTAGGAACCGAGTCCAAAATTTCCTGGCTGATTCTCCGGGCTATTGAGTAATGTGGCTCAAGTCGTCGGCATCCGGAGGTCGCACATATGTGCCTTGGAAGTTGTCAAGGAATGCGTCTTCCAGGTTTTCCCAACTACCAATGGAATTTGCGGGCAGGCTGTTTAGCCAGTGCCGAGCGGGTCCTTTGAGCTTAAGGGGAAGATACTTGCTGGCATGTAGATCGTCTCCGCGGGCCATGTGGATGTGGAGAAGGAAATGTTCAATCCATACCGCGGGGTCTGTTGTGCCATCGTATGATTCGATGTTTACGGGTTTGAACCCTTCTGGGAATTCATGATCCATCACTTCATCGGTGAAGTAGAGGGGGTGTGCGGCGCCTCTATGCCAGGCTGTGTCACGACGTAGTCCAGCTACGTCTGACTGGTTGTATTCGGCCCGGTCGGATTTGCTGTTAGTATATTCGGTATGACAGTCATCGTCGTGTGCTGCAGCGCCCCCCGTGATCCGTAGATCGATCTTGGTTGTCCTGCAGTGTTATCCAATCTATCGCGCAGGTCCTGAGTATTGCCCCGGGCCGTAGTAAACTGGCACGGGGGTGCAGGCTAGTATTCGGGCTGATATGCCATTTTATCCCGGCCTCGAGGCGGCCGGTCAGCCGTGTGGCGCTCGAGTCCATATTCCTCGGCTGCCAGGACTTCTGTCCACCTGTCTGTGAGCAGGTCTTGATCAGCTTGAAGCTGCTGCTGCTTCTTCTTCAGGCTCCTTGCACAATAAGCCGGCGCTTGAAGCGCTCCTACTCCGCGGGGTCCTCGGGTACGCCGAACTCGTCGTCGCCGAGGCTAATCTCGTCTTCGGAGGGGGGCATGTAGTTGTCCTCCTCCGGATACCCGTCCGCTGCCTTTTCGTCTAGGCTATCCTGCCCATCTTCCTACTCGGCTCGCTCAAAGGCGGGCTGATCGAGGTTGTATTCATCGTCGGCATCGTCCGGATTGTTTTCGTCTCTGGTGCCAATATTGCCTTGGCGGAGCTTGGAGCGGCGCTGGCGACGCCCATGCTTTGCTTTCTTCTTGGAGGGGTTATCCTCCGTTGCCTCATCGCCATTGGTTTCTTTCGGAGTGTCCACCATATATATATTGTATGAAGAGGTGGCTGTCCACCGCCCTGTGAGCGGTGGCTCCTGTACGTCTCCTACATCGTCGTCCACACCGTCGATGTCTTCGGAGTCGAAGTTAAGCACGTCGGTTAAATCATCGACCATGGCGATAAAGTGGGTGGTGGGTGGGCAGCGAATTCCTTCATCACCTGCTTCCCACTCAAGCCAGACATAGTTCGGCCCTGAGCCTCCTGACAAAGAGAGAGACTTTAATGAGTTCAGCATGTCGCCAAAGGGCGAGTGCTGAAAGATGTCCGTAGCAGTAAACCCCATTACCGGAGCCCAACCTGGCTCGGCTGGCTCGAGGGTGTGCGAACCGGAACCAACAACCGGATACGAGTCCAGGGGCCCGGGGTTACAGGACTCCGCAGAGGAGAGACCTGTGTTCGGCTCCAGCACCGATGGGTATGCGGCCTGCGGGGCAGGGTCCACCCCTCTGTCCTTGGGCAACACAACCTATTCCAGATTTAGATCTGGGGCTACTGCAGGGGTGATACCCCGAGCATTGTCCGACACCAGGTCTAGGCCGTGCTTGTCGTGACTGTCCGGCGCTCCTGGCACAGGCCCGAATCCGTCGAAGATCAAGTCTCCGCGAATATCTGCCATGTAGTTCAAGTTTCTGAACCTGATCTGGTGGCCAGGGGCGTAGCTGTCGATCTGCTCCAGATGACCAAGCGAATTGGCCCGCAGCACGAAGCCGCCGAACACAAAGATCTGTCCGGGGAGAAAAGTCTCGCCCTGGACCGTGTTGTTGGCGATTTAAGATGCCATCAAGCCTTGAAGCGACAACACAGAGGAACTCTCAATGAAAGCACCAATGTCGGTGTCAAAACCGGAGGATCTTGGGTAGGGGGTCCCGATCTGTGCGTCTTAGGCTGATGGTAACAGGAAGCAAGGGACACAATGTTTACCCAGGTTTGGGCCCTCTCGATGGAGGTAAAACCCTACTTCCTGCTTGATTAATATTGAAGATATGAGTAGTACAAGAGTAGATCTACCACGAGATCGTAGAGGCTAAACCCTAGGAGCTAGCCTATGATGGTCTGATTGTAAATGTGATCGGCCTTCTAAGGACCATCCTCTCCGGTTTATATAGACACCGGAGAGGGCTAGGGTTTACATGGAGTCGGTTACAAGGAAGGAAATATAATATCCGGATCGCCAAGCTTGTCTTCCATGCAAAGGAGAGTCCCATCCGGACACGTGCCGGAGTCTTGAGTCTTGTATCTTCATGCTCAATAGTCCAGACGATGTATATAGTCCGACTGTCCGGATACCCCCTAATCCAGGACTCCCTCAAGTGGTGTCCGCCTGGTACGTCTGTACAGTGGCCATGTTCCTTCCGAGATTCGGGGGTGGCAGGTGGCACTATTGCCACGCCCTATCTTGTCGTACCAGGTGGATGCAGACTTTGAGGGGGCGAAGGGCCGCCTGGCAGGAGTCGGCCCGCGCCCTCGCCACCTTCTGGGACACGTCGCCTTCTAAGAGGCAGCCTGATGGCTCCAGCCGGCCGCGGAGGCCGGCCTTGCGACTAGTCGGACTGAGGGGCTGTGCTAGCCTCGATGTCTTGAAATCTGCTAGGGTGTGGATGAGACTACCCGGGGTCTATCCCCCCGTCAGTAGTCCCCAAAGCTGGTGAGGTTCAACGGTTTTGGGCAGCCGGAGAGCCTCAGGAGTTTCCCTCTTAGGTGGCCTTCCGCCTTCTCCTGAATCCACTTGGGAGGAGTCGGGCGCCAAGAGCCGGACGAGGTCGCGGCCGCCTCACGGAATTCGAATAGTCGTGGTGGGGGCCAGGTGGCGTGCCGGCTGGGCGACAGGCTCGCCGCCCGCTGCCTGCCCGCCACGCGGCGCCTGCCCGCTAGGTCGGCCTGCCAGCCCACGCACGTGATGGGACATCACCGCAGGCCCGGGCCCGCTGAGGGATTCCTGGATAAGGGGGTATCCGGACAGCCGGACTATATACTTTGGCCAAACTGTTGGACTATGAAGGTACAAGATTGAAGACTTCGTCCCGTGTTTGGATGGGACTCTCCTTGGAGTGGAAGGCAAGCTTGGCGATTCGGATGATAGATCTCCTTCTCTGTAACCGACTCTGTGTAACCCAAGCCCCCTCCGGTGTCTATATAAATCGGAGGGTTTAGTCCGTAGGACAACGACAACAATCATACCATAGGCTAGCTTCTAGGGTTTAGCCTCTACGATGTCGTGGTAGATCAACTCTTGTAATACTCATATCATCAAGATCAATCAAGCAGGAAGTAGGGTATTACCTCCATCGAGAGGGCCCGAACCTGGGTAAAACATCGTGTCCCCAGTCTCCTATTACCATTAGCCTTAGACGCACAGTTCGGGATCCCCTACCCGAGATCCGCCGGTTTTGACACCGACATTGGTGCTTTCATTGAGAGTTCCTCTGTGTCGTTGTTGTAAGGCTCGATGGCTCCCCAACCTTCAACAGCGCAGTCCAGGGTGAGACTTTTCTCCCCAGACAAATCTTCGTGTTCGGCGGCTACGCACTGCGGGCCAATTCGCTTGGCCATCTGGAGCAGATCGATAGCTATGCCCCTGGCCATCAGGTCAGGCTTGGGAACTTGAATTACACAGCCGATATCTGCGGAGACTTGATCCTCGACGGATTCGGGTCTGGACTGGGAGTGCCGAACAATCATGATGAGCATGACTTAGATCTGCTACCGGACAATATTCGGGATATCGCCCCTGCAGTCGCTCCGGACCTAAATCCGGGGCAGATCGCGTCGACCGAGGATGGGTGGATGAACCCTGCCACGGAGGCCGCAAACTCTTCGTCGGTAGAGCCGAACACAGACTCCACCGTTAAAGAGATCTGCGTCACCGGACCCCCGGACCTGTGTTCGGACATAGGTTCCGAACCACGAGCGCCCAGGCCCATCAAGTCCGATTGGGCCCCAATAATGGAGTTCACCGCCGCGAATATCTTTTAGCACTCCCCCTTTGGCGACGTGCTAAATCCATTAAGGTCTCTCTCCCTGTCAGGAGATTCCTGGCCGAACTATGTTCGGCTCGAGTGGGAGGCAGGCGACGAAGAAATTCGTTACCCACCCCACCACCCACTTCATAGCCACGGTCGATGATTTGACCGACGTGCTTAACTTCGACTCCGAAGACATCGACGGTATAGACGATGATGCGGGAGAAGAATAGGAACCACCGCCCACAGGGCGCTGGACTGCCACCTCTTCATATGATACATATATGGTGGATACTACCAAAGAAAACAATGGCGATGAGGCAACAGGAGATAACCCCTCAGGGAACAAATCAAAGCATGGGCGTCATCGGCGCCGCCCTAAGCCCCGCCACAACAACAATGGCACTGGAGAAGAAAACAATCCAGATGGCTCCGAAGAGGAATACAATCCTGATCAACCTACCTTCGAGCAGGCCGAACAAGAACACGGGCAGGTCAGCCCAGATGAACAGGCGACGGACGGATACTTGGAGGACGACAACTACATGCCTCCCTCCGAAGACGAGGTGAGCCTCGGTGATGACGAATTCGGCGTACCGGAGGATCCCATAGAGAAGGAGCGCTTTAAGCGCCGGCTTATAGCCACTGCAAGAAGCCTGAAAAAGAAGCAGCAGCAGCTCCAAGCTGATCAAGATCTGCTCGCAGACAGATGGACTGAGGTCCTGGCGGCCGAGGAATACAGACTCGAGCCCCCCATTAGGGGATACCCAAAGCACAAGTCGCTAGAGGAAGAGGCCGAAGAGCCTACACTACCAGCACAAGATGAGGCTGACTGGCCACCTCGTGGCCGGGATAAAACGACGTACCAGCCCGCACCCCCACGCCGGTTCACTATGGCCCGGGGCTATACGCAGGACCTGTGAGACACATTGGAAAACAACGCAGGACAACCAAGATCGATCTATGGATCACGAGGGCGCGCCACAACACATGGCGATGACCGTCATGCCGGATACACTAACAATAAATCCGGCCAGGCCAAACATAACCGACCAGACCTAGCCGGACTGCGTCTTGATGTACCTGGCACAGAGGCGCCGCACACCTCCTCTGCTTCACGGATGAAGTAATGGATCATGAATTCCCAGAAGGGTTTAAACCTGTCAACATCGAGTCATACGATGGCACAACAGACCCCGCGGTGTGGATTGAAGATTTCCTTCTCCATATTCACATGGCTCGCGGTGATGACCTACATGCCATCAAGTATCTCCCCCTCAAGCTTAAAGGGCCAGCCAGACATTGGCTGAATAGCCTGCCAGCGAACTCCATTGGCAGTTGGGAAAATCTTGAGGATGCATTCCTCAACAACTTCCATGGAACCTACGTGCGACCACCGGATGCTGATGACTCAAGTCACATTACCCAACAGCCCGGAGAGTCAGCCAGAAAATTATGGACTCGGTTCCTAACTAAAAAGAACCAAATTGTCGACTGTCCGGACGCCGAGGCCCTGGCGGCCTTTAAGCATAATATCAGCGACGAGTGGCTCGCCCGACACCTCGGCCAAGAAAAGCCGAAGTCCATGGCGGCCCTCACGACACTCATGACCCGCTTTTGCACGGGCGAGGACAGCTGGCTGGCTCACAATAACACCACGCCAGTAAATTCCTGCACTTCAGATGTCCGCGACAGTAACAGAAAACCATGACGAAATAGACATAAGCGTTGGAACAATGGCAACAATGCCGGATTCAGAAACTCCAAATCCGGTCAGCGGAAAAAGCCGTTCAAAAGAAACAATACGGGATCATCCAGTCTGGACCGCATACTCGACCGCTCGTGCCAGATTCACGGCACCCCCGACAAACCAGCCAATCACACTAACAGAGATTGCTGGGTGTTCAAACAGGCCAGCAAGGTGAACGCCAAAAACAAGGACAAGGGGCTGCATAGCGATGACGATGAGGAGTCCCGACATCCGAACACTAGGGGACAAAAATCCCCCCCCAGGTGAAAATGTTAAACATGATCTACGCCACCCACATCCCCAAACGGGAGCGAAAGCGTGCACTTAGGGACATCTATGCGATGGAGCCAGTCACCCCAAAGTTTAACCCATGGTCATCCTGCCCGATCACCTTTGATCGTAGGGACCATCCTACCAGCATCCGTCATGGCGGCTCAGCCACATTGGTCCTTGACCCAATCATCGACGGATTCCATCTCACGCGAGTCCTCATGGACGGTGGTAGTAGCCTGAACCTGCTCTATCAGGACACAGTGCACAAAATGGGCATCGATCCTTCACGGATCAAACCAACCAAAACCACCTTTAAAGGTGTAATTCCAGGGGTAGAGGCCCGCTGTACAGGCTCAATAACACTAGAAGTGGTCTTCGGATCCCCGGATAATTTCCGAAGCAAAGAATTAATCTTCGATATCGTCCCTTTTCGTAGTGGCTATCATGCACTACTGGGACGAACTACGTTTGCTCGATTCAATGCGGTACCGCACTATGCATACATTAAGCTCAAGATGCCAGGACCCCGCGGGGTTATAACAGTCAACGGAAACACGGACCGCTCCCTCCGTACGGAAGAGCACACTACGGCCCTCGCGGCCGAAGTACAAAGCAGCCTTCTCCGACAGACAGCTTAGTCGGCAACAACCCCGAACACTGTCAAGCGAGTCCGGAGCACCCCGCAGCAGGATGGCCAGGCACGCCAAGAGCTCGATTAGCAATCTGGCCTCCACCCCAGCCCCATTGAGGAGGCATTTGTGCCACGCGTACACAACTACGCACTAAAAATACCATGGGCATACGCGGAGGCGAGTCGACAATGCAGCTCACAAACGCGGTTTAGCCTCCACAAGGCCCGCATTACCTTCTACTTTATTTCTTTTCAGGACCCTACTTTTGGGCAGCCCCTTCAGAGAACCGGACTACCAGATTCATCACTAGGGGGAACACCAAGGAGGCAAGAGGCTTTGCACACAAGGGAATACCCAGGTGGTCTCTTTCAATGATCGTTATACCTATTTTACATACCCACATGCAGCCTGCCCTTGGACAGGACATGTCAAATAGTCCTATTTGTTTCTGCGTAATGCATTAACTGTACACATACGCCATGCCGTATTATCCAAATAACAATGGGAAATAGTATACAGCGTCAACTTCTTATTACTATCTTCATATTTTCCTTTGAATATTTTTTAATGTTAGATCCGTACACTTCGGTACGATTAGTTCGCCAGGGGCTTTTTATTGGGCCCCATAACCTGGCAATAAAAGTCCGAACACTTTCGATAGTGCGGCACCCCGAACTTATAGCATTATATGCATCAGCTCTGAATCATGTCTTGGTCAATAGTTGGGTTAGCCCGGCTCCCTTGTTTTGGTACCTTACGTTCCTCTATATCGGCTAAGGTAGCATAGGGAGAACTACTGCGATTGTGCCCCGGTTCTTCCGGACGAGCACCTCAATAGATAAAGCCGAAAACTGATTGTCATGATGCGGCGATAGCTAGTCGCTGTTTAAGAGGTACTAAATCCTTAAAGATTTTTTCCGCTTAAGGCGAGGAATCGGCCTTGTCCGATTTAGGCGTGTATAGCGCCCCAGTTCAGCCTTCCGAATACTAGGGGCTTTGCAGAAATTTAAAATTATAGACTTCTATGGCCAAGTGAGAGTTATAAAGTCATATAGTCCGATTGCCTCGTTCGCTGCGCCGAACACTTCCTTAAAGGACCAAGAACTTGGATAAAGAGTGTTTGGGTTTTCCACGAACACCCCAGTACTAGCTACACGGGGGCGGAAGCCAGCGACTGGCCTACTCTCAGGATTTTATAAACGGCCGTAGAGAAGGCAATATTTTAAATCAACAAAGCATTATATAGCATACACAAACTCGTTTTTATATTACAAAGATGACACGAGTTCATTTACTCAAAGATTACATTCTTGGGGCATTCATCGGTCACAAGGCGAGCGCCTTTCATGACGCCATCATAATATTTCTCGGGGCAGCGGTGCTCCTTACCCTCCGGGGGTCCGTCCTTCACCAGCTTCTCAGCGTCCAATCTGGCCCAATGCACCTTCGCACGGGCAAAGGCCCGGCGGGCACCCTCAATACAGACGGACTGCTTGATAACTTCAAGCCGCGAACAAGCGCTTACCCGCCGCTATCTTCTTGGCTGCCTGGATTTCCTAGAGGGTCTTTAGGGCTTCGACCTTGGCATCTTTCGCACTCTCAAGGGCTTTCACAAGCTCGGACGCTTGCATCTTGAAGCCATGCTCCAAGGACTCGAACTACTTGCCGAACACCTGGAGCTCTTGTTGTACCTACCCCACCCGAGCATCTTGTTTCTCACGCTCAGTGCACTCTGCGACCGCCTTGGCTTTGGCTCCGGACAACGCTTTCTTCAGGGTTGCCACTTCGGTCGCCGCCCCTATTAAAAATCATGAAGCTTTTTGTTAGCATCACCAATTTTTCCTCTTTACATGACACACGAACGGGGTATCACTTACCTTTCTTCTCCTTGAGCCGCCTCTTTACGAGGCCGAGCTCTTCTGTGGCTTGCCCCAGGTCCTGCCTAAGTCCGGCAACCTCAGCGGTGCGTGCAGCGGCGGTCAGCAGCAGCACCTGCTCATTACCATAGACAAGAACTGTCAGACTCCTGCGGATTAAAAGTTGACCCTCCGTTTGGTTTTTTCTTTCCAAAACACCAAACAGAGTATCAGGGGCTACTGTCTATTGGGTGATATTTTCTCACACTTTTCATTACTTACCTCAAAGCCTGTTAGGAGGCTGGTGCAAGCTTCGGTCAATCCGCTTTTGGCAGACTGGACCTTCTCAATCACCGTACCCATGAGAGTACGGTGCTCTTCATCGATGGAAGCGCAACGAAGCACTTCCAGCAAATTAACCGATGCCTCCGGTTGGGCGGAGGTCATCGGCACGGCAGGATCGCCCTCTTTAGCGAGGGGTTGCTCGCTTGAATCCGGAACCTGTAAAGGCTCCGGTGCAGTAACCGGCGGAGAGCCGGACTTGCTGCGGATCTCGCCCGCATAATCCATGGGGATCTTACCCCCCCATGTGCCCAGCATCAGGGATTTTGCCTTGGGGCGTCTCCGAAAGCGTTGCCCCCTGCTCTGATATCCTTTGGGACAACACCTCGGTGTCATCCTCAGGTCGTGGGGAGGTGGCCGTCGGGAGCGAATACATCTCCGACGCACTCAAGGACCCATCAGAAGAAGATGCCCCGAGATTGGACCTGGCCGGACTGCATACACGTGTTCGGTGTTATTACGAACCAGAAAGTTAGAGTCGCACGAAAATATTACAGAGTGCGGATACTTACGACTTTGCCTGGGGCTTCCCCCTGGGCAGCCACTCCTCCTCGCTGTAGGCGATTGTGGTGGAGTGGTCCGGAAGGGATACCTTTCCCTTCTTCGGCGTCCTAGCCTCCCCCTTTGGGGCGGCTTTCCTTTTCTTCTCCTCCCCCGTGCGGGGAGGGGGCATTTCTCCGTGTTCCTCCCCGTCTCCATGGGAGGAATCTGCCTCGCCATCTTTTGACGACAAGTCTACCACGGCCCGGTGCCGGAGACCCTTCCTGGTCCCCGCGGCCACTTTCTTGGACCCTTCGGCCTCCCCGGATGGGGCGGCCCTCTTCTTCTTCTTCTTATCCTCCCCTTCGTGGGAGGAGTGCGCCTCGACATCTTCGAGCAAGGCGTCCGGTGCGACCTCGTGCTGGAGACCCTTCCTGGTCCCCGTGGCCTTCTTTTCGGCCTTCTTCTCTGGCACCTTATAAGGCACTGGAGCCAGCATCTCCGCCAGGAGTGCGGTCGCTGGATCTTCAGGCAGCGGAGCCGGACAGTCGGTCCGCTCCGCCGTCTTCACATGCTCCTGTTTTGTCAGCATGGTGACTTAAAATCCTCCCATGAACACGCTAGGAAAGGTACATCTTGTGATGGTTAGAGGACTTACCGAATTGGTGAGGCGCTTTGCGCTGAGCCTGCGGTCCTCGGAAATGGGAGGAGGAACTTCGTCGGTCTTGAACAACACCTTCCAGACGTCCTTATGTGTCGTGTCGAAGAGCTCATGCAACATATGGTGTTCGGCTGGATCGAACTCCCACATATTGAAAGCCCGTCTTTGACATGGGAGAATCCGGCGGACGAGCATGACCTGGACCATGTTGACAAGCTTGATGTTTTTGTCCCTCATACCTTTGATGCATGTCTCGAGTCCGGTCAGCTCCATGGGTTCGCCCCAGGCCAGGCCCTTCTTCTCCCAAGAGGTGAGCCGCGTGGGGATTCTGGATCGGAATTTGGGGGCTGCCACCCAATTGGTGTCGCACGGCTCGGTGATGTAGAACCACCCTGATTGCCACCCTTTCATGGTCTCCACAAAGGAGTCGTCAAGCCATGTAACGTTGGGCATTTTGCCCACCATGGCGCCTCCGCACTCCGCCTACTGGCCGCTAACGATCTTCGGCTTCACGCAGAAGATTTTTAGCGACAGGCCAAAGTGGGGCCTGATGCGGAGGAAGGCCTCGCGCACGACGACCAACGCCGAGATGTTGAGGATGAAATTTGGGGCTAGATCGCAGAAATCTAGCCCATAGTAATACATGAGCTCGCGGACGAATGGGTGGAGTGGAAATCCTAGTCCGCGGATGAAATGAGGGAGGAATACTACTCTCTCCCGAGACTTTGGGGTAGGGGTGATCTTTCCCTCCACCGGAAGCCTGTGCGCAATGTTTTCGGCCAGGTATGCGGCCGCCCGAATCTTGGTGATATCCTCCTCCTTGACAAAGGAGGCCATCCACTTGCCTCCCGCTCCAGACATGCTGCGGATGGTCCTACGGAGAAGGTGAGAACTTGGGCGCAGGAGCTCGAGAGTGCGAGAACGGATGAGCAAAGGAGAAACAAGGCGTGGGTGAAAATAGGGGATCCTTATCCCTTTATAAAGACGGTGAAAAAATGTGTGCCTCCCCACTTGCCTGTCAAAATTACTCATTTCCCAAAGCACCACAATTGATGGCACGGTTGGGTTAACCACACCCGTATTGATGAGAATCCCGCGGTAAGGGGGACACGATCTCTGCTTTGACAAGATGTGCCAAAGAAACCGCCTCGCGATGTGTGTGGTAGCTGGTTGTAAAAACAGTTCGAATAAGAGCTGGGCCGTGGCGCGATGTCACGCTACGAAGAGCTGTCGGCAGACTAGACTCATGGATTATTGTTCTCTCTACGGTGGTATGTGAAATTTGTCTTGCAGAGCCGGACACGGTCCTCATGTTCGGAATTTATTTTGGAGTATTCGGAGATGGAACCCGCCTTGCAATGCCGAACACAATTTGTGCGCCGGACTCGTCCTCATTGAAGCCTGGTTCAGGGGCTACTGAGGGATTCCTAGATAAGGGGGTATCCAGACAGCCGGACTATATACTTTGGCCGAACTGTTGGACTATGAAGATACAAGATTGAAGACTTTGTCCCGTGTCCGGATGGGACTCTCCTTGGCGTGGAAGGCAAGCTTGATGATTCGGATGATAGATCTCCTTCTCTGTAATCGACTCTGTGTAACCCTAGCCCCCTTCGGTGTCTATATAAACCGGAGGGTTTAGTCCATAGGACAACGACAACAATCATACCATAGGCTAGCTTCTAGGGTTTAGCCTCTATGATCTCGTGGTATATCAACTCTTGTAATACTCATATCATCAAGATCAATCAAGCAGGAAGTAGGGTATTACCTCCATCAAGAGGGTCCGAACCTGGGTAAAACATCGTGTCCCCAGTCTCCTGTTACCATTAGCCTTAGACGCACAGTTTGGGACCCCCTACCCGAGATCCGCCGGTTTTGACACCGACACCCGCCACTACAGGGCCTCGGCACAGTCACGGATCCGCTGTGGCCGAGGCGGTCGGTTACACTTCCCAGGGCGGTTAATACATGCCTTAAAGGCGCAGAAGTCGCGGGGTCGTGGGGGAGTGGGCGCAGTTATTCTTGCGCTCCCCCACGTCCCGCCACCTCGGCTCCGCCGCTGCGGGGCTATAAGTAGGGGGGAGGGGCGGCAGAACACACGCGCGCCCTCCTCCCTCTTCGCCTCGTCTCTCTGCTGCCACTGTGCCTTCTTCCCTTGTCGGAGCGCTGCCGCGGCTCCCCGTCGCCGAGCTTCTCCTCGTCGCCGTCGTCCCACGCCACTACCGAGCACAGAGCCCATGGCGCTCAGCGGCCGCGTCGGCGACTAGGACGGCTCCGCCGTCCATGAAGACCACATCCAGTTCCTTCGCCAGACGCGACGCCTCCCTCATCATTCCAACATCAAGGTGTGCATCCCCCTGCCAGGGAGATCTCTCTGACACCAGAGGGCAACGAGCACGTCGTCTTCCGGTCGCACTTCCTCCGTGGCTTCGGCCTTCCAGCGAGCGGTTTCCTCCATTTGTTCATGGAGTTCTATAGAGTGCAGCACCACCACCTCACGCCAAACACGGTGGTGCTGCTCTCCACCTTCGTCACGCTCTGCGAGGGCTACCTCGGCACCCTTCCCACACTCGAGCTGTGGGCCGAGTTCTTCTACCTGAAGCTCGGCACCGCCGCCAAGAGCAAGGCGCTGAAGTGCGGAGCCTGCGTCGTGGTGCGGTGCTCTAGGACCGCGGGCGGGGCTCACTTCCCGGCCATTGCCCTGCTGCAGTCGGTCAAACTGTGGCAGAGATCCTACTTCTACGTCGAGAACCTCCACTCGACGCGGAACTACATCAACTTGCCGGCTTATGCAGCCGGCCTGCCTGCCGAGCCCCGTGCCAACTGGAGCTACCGGCCGAAGACCCTATCGATCCCCTCCGCCAGCGCCCTCCGACTTGCTGGCCGCCTTTGTGGAGCGCCGGGTGCTGCCTCTTCAAGGCCGGCCCCACATCATCAGTGACATGAGTGGGCGCCGAGATCCATCCCAGATGTCTACCAAGGAGATGCCGGTCATGGAGGTCGTCCGGCTGGTGAACCACATCTCCGATTGCAGCTGTCAGAGTCGGAGTGGCAGTTCGGCAAGCCGCCGTACAGCCGGGCTCATCCGCCACCAATGATAAGTCCTTCGCTCTTTCTTTTTCTCTTTGCTGGTCTGAATTCCTCTTGCCGCATGAGCAGTTAGCCATGATGTAATACTTCCTGGGCCAGACGGCCACCGGTGCGTCGGCCCCAGGCGAGAAGTTCCTGCCGGACCGGTTGGTAAGCGACGCGGGCGACCCCGACTTGGGGGTGGCCGCCATGGAGGAGGACAATGCCATGGGAGGTGGCGGAGGGGAAGCAGGCGGCTTCTCCGGACGCGGCCTGGGGGAGTGGCCGGACGACGACGCGGAAGACAACGAGCCACGCCGCGGACACCGTACCGGCAGGGCAGGCACCAGCTCCTCGGCCGCGCCGACTGCAGCAGCTGGCGCGCCGAAGCGCCGGGCTGAGGGCGGGCTGTACGACACCCATCCCAAGAAGACAAAAACCTTGATCACCACGACCAAGTGGCAAGAGGCTGTCGCGAGGGTGGCCCAGTTCCAGAGGACCTCGAAGTCGCGCCCGGTAGTGTCTGTCTAAGAGTTTCTGATTTCCTTGTCGCTGTTGTTCGCTTGCTTCTTGTTTGCTTTTTCTTCAATGGTCTTTCCTGCTCCCTTGAACAGGGCTCCGCTATCCCTCTCGCGATCCCCGGTTGCTTCGGTGGTTGGGGCGGCCGACAGCTCTGTTATGCCCCGCCACTTGGACCCGCTTGCCGCCCTCCAGGAGGCCACGGAGAGGAACACGCTGATGGGGAACATAGTAATTTCAAAAAATTCCTACACACAAGCAAGATCATGGTGATGCATAGCAATGAGAGGGAGAGTGTATCTTCATACCCTTGAAGATCGCCAAGCGGAAGCGTTTATCAACGCGGTTGATGTAGTCCTACGTCTTCACGATCCGACCGATCCAAGTACCGAATGCACGGCACCTCCGAGTTCTGCACACGTTCAGCTCGATGACGTCCTCGCCTTCTCAATCCAGCAAGATGGGCGGAGTAGTAGATGAGTTCCGGCAGCACGACGGCGTGGTGACGGTGTTGGTGAAGAACAATCTCCGCAGGGCTTCGCCTAAGCACTACGGAAACTATGACGGAGGATAAACTAGAGGGGACGGGGTTGCCGGCACACAGCTTGGTGTTTCTTGATCTATCTTGGGTGCTAGCCCTACCCCTCTATTTATATGTTGAGCCTTGGGGTCGAAACTTGGAGTAAGAGCCTCCACAAAGTCGGTTTCACCCGAAAGGCAAGAGTCCTTCTCGGACTCCAGGGCCAGACGCCAGGGTTCCCGGCGTCTGGACCCAGATGCCACGGACCCTGGCGTTTGGCCCCTGGACTCCGCAAAACTTCCTTTTGCGCTTTCCAAAAACCTTGTGGGCTTTCCCCTTTGGCCCAAATAACGTGTTCTCGTACCCAAACATTTCGGGAAATATCTGGAACCCCTTCTAGTGAATTCTGGAACCCTTCCGGAGACCAAACAACATTATCCCATATATTAAACTTTATCTCCGGACCATTCCGGAGTTCCTCGTCATGTTCGTGATCTCATTCAGGACTCCGAACAACATTCGGTTACCAACATACATAACTCATATAATACTATATCGTCAACGAATGTTAAGCGTGCGGACCCTACGGGTTCGAGAACTATGTAGACATGACCGAGACATCTCTCTGGTCAATAACCAATAGCGGAACCTGGATGCCCATATTGGCTCCTACATATTCTACGAAGATCTTTATCGGTCAAACCGCATAACAGCATACGTTGTTCCCTTTGTCATCGGTATGTTACTTGCCCGAGATTCGATCGTCGGTATCTCAATACCTAGTTCAATCTCGTTACCGGCAAGTCTCTTTACTCGTTACGTAATGTATCATCCCGTAACTAACTCATTAGCTACATTGCTTGCAAGGCTTATAGTGATGTGCATTACCGAGAGGGCCCAGAGATACCTCTCCGACAATCGGAGTGACAAATCCTAATCTCGAAATACGCCAACCCAACATGTACCTTTGGAGACACCTGTAGAGCACATTTATAACCACCCAGTTACGTTGTGACGTTTGGTAGCACACAAAGTGTTCCTCCAGTAAACGGGAGTTGCATAATCTCATAGTCATAGGAACATGTATAAGTCATGAAGAAAGCAATAGCAACATACTAAACGATCGTGTGCTAAGCTAACGGAATGGGTCATGTCAACCACATCATTCTCCTAATGATGTGATCCCATTAATCAAATGACAACTCATGTCTATGGCTAGGAGACATAACCATCTTTGATCAACGAGCTAGTCAAGTAGAGGCATACTAGTGACAATCTGTTTGTCTATGTATTCACACATGTATTATGTTTCCAGTTAATACAATTCTAGCATGAATAATAAACATTTATCATGAAATAAGGAAATAAATAATAACTTTATTATTGTCTCTAGGGCATATTTCCTTCAGTCTCCCACTTGCACTAGAGTCAATAATGTAGTTCACATCACCATGTGATTTAACACTAATATTCACATCTGCATGTGATTAACACCCATAGTTCACATTGTCATATGACCAGCACCCAAAGGGTTTACTAGAGTCAATAATCTAGTTCACATCGATATGTGATTAACACCCAAAGAGTACTAAGGTGTGATCATGTTTTGCTCGTGAGAGAAGTTTAGTCAACGGTTCTGTCACATTCAGAGCCGTATGTATTTTGCAAATATATGTCTACAATGCTCTGCACAGAGCTACTCTAGCTAATTTCTCCCACTTTCAATATGTATCCAGATTGAGACTTAGAGTCATCTGGATCGGTGAAAAAGCTTGCATCGATGTAACTCTTTACGACGAACTCTTTTTATCACCTCCATAATCGAGAAACATCTCCTTAGTCCTCACTAAGGATATTCTTGACCGCTGTCCAGTGATCTACTCTTAGATCAAAATTGTATTCCTTTGCCAAACTCAGAGCAAGGTATACAATAGGTCTGGTACACAGCATAGCATACTTTATAGAACCTATGACTGAGGCATAGGGAATGACTTTTCATTCTCTTTCTATTTTCTGCCATGATCGGGTTTTGAGTCTTACTCAACTTCACACCTTGCAACACAGGCAAGAACTCTTTTTTTGACTTTTCCATTTTGAACTACTTCAAAATCTTGTCAAGGTATAACCTCATTGAAAAATCTTATCAAGCGTCTTGATCTATCTCTATAGATCTTGATGCTCAATGTGTAAGCAGCTTCACCGAGGTCTTTCTTTGAAAAACTCCTTTAAAACACTCCTTTATGCTTTCCAGAAAATTCTACATCATTTCCGATCAACAATATGTCAGTCATATATACTTATCAGAAAGGTTGCAGTGCTCCCACTCACTTTCTTGTAAATACAGGCCTTTCCAAAAGTCTGTATAAAACCATATGCTTTGATCAACTCATCAAATCATATATTCCAACTCCGAGATGCTTGCACCAGTCCATTGATGGATCGCTAGAGCTTGCACATTTTGTTAGCACCTTTCGGATCAACAAAACCTTCTGGTTGCATCATATACAACTCTTCTTCTAGAAATCCATTCAGGAACACAGTTTTGATATCCATTTGCCAGATTTCATAAAATGTGGCAATTGCTAACATGATTAGGACAGACTTAAGCATCGTTACAAGTGATAAAATCTCATCATATTCAACACCTTGAACTTGTCGAAAACCTTTCGCAACAAGTCGAGCTTTGTAGATAGTAACACTACTATCAGCGTTTGTCTTCCTCTTGAAGATCCATTTATTTTCTATGGCTTGTTGATCATCGGGTAAGTCCACCAAAGTCCACACTTTGTTCTCATACATGGATCCTATCTCAGATTTCATGGCCTTCAAGCCATTTCGCGGAATCTGGGCTCATCATCGCTTCCTCATAGTTCGTAAGTTCATCATGGTCTAGTAACATGACTTCCAGAACAGGATTACCGTACCACTCTGGTGCGAACCGTACTCTAGAAGACCTACGAGGTTCTGTAGTAACTTGATCTGAAGTTTCATGATCATCATCATTAGCTTCCTCACTAATTGGTGTAGGAATCACTGGAACTCATTTCAGTGATGAACTATTTTCCAAATCGGGAGAAGGTACTATTACCTTATCAAGTTCTACTTTTCTCCCACTCACTTCTTTCGAGAGAAACTCCTTCTCTAGAAAGGATCCATCTTAGCAACGAATATCTTGCTTTCGGATCTGTGATAGAAGGTGTACCCAATAGTTTCCCTTGGGTATTCTATGAAGACGCACTTCTCTGATTTGGGTTCGAGCTTATCAGGTTGAAACTTTTTCACATAAGCATCACAGCCCCAAACTTTAAGAAACGACAACTTTGGTTTCTTGCCAAACAATAGTTCATAAGGAGTCATCTCAATGGATTTCGATGGTGCCCTATTTAAAGTGAATGCTGTTGTCTCTAATGCATAACCCCAAAACGATAGTGGTAAATCAGTAAGATACATCATAGATCGCACCATATCCAATAAAGTGCGGTTACGATGTTTGGACACACCATAATGTTGTGGTGTTCCAGGTGGCGTGAATTGTGAAACTATTCCACATTGTTTTATATGAAGTCCAAACTCGTGACTCAAATATTCTCCTCCATGATCAGATCGTAGAAACTTGATTTTCTTCTTACGATGATTCTCCACTTCACTCTGAAATTCTTTGAACTTTTCAAATGTTTCAGACTTGTGTTTCATTAAGTAGATATACTTATATCTGCTCAAATCATCTTGTGAAGATCAGAAAATACGATACTCGCCACGAGCATCAACACTCATTGGATCGCATACATCGGTATGTATTATTTCCAACAAGTCAGTAGCTCGTTCCATTGTTCCGAAGAACGGAGTTTTAGTCATCTTGCCCAAAAGGCACGGTTCGCAAGCATCAAATGATTCATAATCAAGTGATTCTGAAAATCCATCTTTATGGAGTTTCTTCATGCGCTTTACACCGATATGACCCAAACGGCAGTGCCACAAATAAGTTGCACTATCATTATTAACTTTGCATCTTTTGGCATCAATATTATGAATATGTGTATTACTATGATCGAGATCCAACAAACTATTTTCATTGGGTGTATGACCATTGAAGGTTTTATTCATGTAAATAGAACAACAGTTATTCTCTGACTTTAAATGAATAACCGTATTGCAATAAACATGATCAAATCATATTCATGCTCAACACAAACGCAAAGTAACATTTATTTAGGTTTACCACTAATCCCGAAAGAATAGGGAGTATGTGATGATGATCATATCAATCTTGGAACTACTTCCAACACTCATCGTCACTTCCCCTCAACTAGTCTCTGTTTATTATGTAACTCCTGTTTCGAGTTACTAATCTTAGCAACCGAACAAGTATCAAATACTCAGGGGATACTATAAACACTAGTAAGGCACACATCAATGACATGTATATCAAATATACCCTTGTTCACTTTGCCATCCTTCTTATCCACCAAATATTCAGGGCATTCCCGTTTCCAGTGATCATTTCCTTTGTAGCGTAAGCACTCAGTTTCTGGCTTTGGTCCAGTTTTGGGCTTCTTCACGGGAGTGACAACTTGCTTTCCATTCTACTTGAAGTTCCCTTTCTTTCCCTTTGCCCTTTTCTTGAAACTAGTGGTCTTGTCAAACATCAACACTTGATGTTCTTTCTTGATTTCTACCTTCGTTAATTTCACCATCACGAAGAGCTCGGGAATCGTTTTCGCCATCCCTTGCATACTATAGTTCATCACGAAGTTCTACTGACTTGGTGATGGTGACTAGAGAACTCTGTCAATCACTATCTTATCTGGAAGATTAACTCCCACTTGATTCAAGCGATTGTAGTACCCAGACAATCTGAGCACATGCTCACTAGTTGAGCAATTCTCCTCCATCTTTTAGCTATAGAACTTGTTGGAGATTTCATATCTCTCAACTCGGGTATTTACTTGAAATATTAACTTCAACTCCTGGAACATCTTATATGGTCCATGACGTTCAAAATGTCTTTGAAGTCCCGATTCTAAGCTGTTAAGCATGGTGCACTAAACTATCAAGTAGTCATCACATTGAGCTAGCCAAACGTTCATAACATCTACATCTGCTCCTGCAATAGGTTTGTCACCTAGCGGTGCATCAAGGACATAATTTTTCTGTGCAGCAATGAGGATAATCCTCAGATCACGGATCCAATCCGCAATATTGCTACTAACATCTTTCAACATAGTTTTTCTCTAGGAACATATCAAAATAAAAACATAGGGAAGCAACAACGCCAGCTATTGATCTACAACATTATTTGCAAAATACTATCAGGACTAAGTTCATGATAAATTAAAGTTCAATTAATCATATTACTTAAGAACTCCCACTTAGACAGACATCTCTCTAGTCATCTAAGTGATCACGTGATCCAAATCAACTAAACCATGTCCAATCATCACGTGAGATGGAGTAGTTTTCAATGGTGAACATCACTATGTTGATCATATCTACTATATGATTCACGTTCAACCTTTCGGTCTCCGTGTTCCGAGGCCATATCTGTATTCCGCTGTGCAACTATTTTGCACCGTTGTATTTGAACATAGAGCCTATCACACCCGATCATCACGTGGTGTCTCAGCACGAAGAACTTTCGCAACGGTGCATACTCAGGGAGAAAACTTCTTGTAAATTAGTGAGAGACCATCTTAAAAGGTACCGTCAATCAAAGCAAGATAAGATGCATAAAGGACAAACATCACATGCAATCAATATAAGTGATATGATATGGCCATCATCATCTTGTGCTTGTGATCTCCATCTTCGAAGCACTGTCATGATCACCATTGTCACCGGCGCGACACCTTGATCTCCATCGTAGCATCGTTATCATTTTGCAACCTATTGCTTCTACGACTATCGCTACCGCTTAGTGATAAAGTAAAGCAATTACAGGGCGCTTGCATTTCATACAATAAAGCGACAACCATATGGCTCCTGCCAGTTGCCGATAACTCGGTTACAAAACATGATCATCTCATACAATAAAATATAACATCACGTCTTGACCATATCACATCACAACATGCCCTGCAAAAACAAGTTAGACGTCCTCTACTTTGTTGTTGCAAATTTTACGTGGCTGCTAGAGGCTGAGCAAGAACCGTTCTGACCTACGCATCAAAACCACAACGATAGTTCGTCAAGTCAGTGTTGTTTTAACCTTCTCAAGGACCGGGCGTAGCCACACTCGGTTCAACTAAAGTTGGAGAAACTGACACCCGTCAGCCACCTGTTTGCAAAGCACGTCGGTAGAACCAGTGTCGCGTAAGCGTACGCGTAATGTCGGTCCGGGCCGCTTCATCCAACAATACCGCCGAACCAAATTATGACATGCTGGTAAGCAGTATGACTTGTATCACCCACAACTCACTTGTGTTCTACTCATGCATATAACATCTACGCATAAAACCTGGATCGGCTGCCACTGATGAGGAACATAGTAATTTCAAAAAAAATCCTACGCACACGCAAGATCATGGTGATGCATAGAAACGAGAGGGAGAGTGTATCTTCATGCCCTTGAAGATCGCCAAGCGGAAGCGTTTATCAACGCAGTTGATGTAGTCATACTTCTTCACGATCCGACCGATCCAAGTACCGAACACACGGCACCTCCGAGTTCTGCACACTTTCAGCTCGATGACATCCTCGCCTTCTCGATCCAGCAAGACGAGCGAAGTAGTAGATGAGTTCCGGCAGCACGACGGCGTGGTGACGGTGTTGGTGAAGAACAATCTTCGCAGGGCTTCGCCTAAGCACTAAGGAAACTATGACGGAGGATAAACTAGAGGGGACGGGGTTGCCGGCACACGGCTTGGTGTTTCTTGATCTATCTTGGGTGCTAGCCCTACCCCACTATTTATATATTGAGCCTTGGGGTCGAAACTTGGAGTAAAAGCCTCCACAAAGTCGGTTTCACCCGAAAGGCAAGAGTCCTTCTCGGACTCTAGGGCCAGACGCCAGGGTTCCCGGCGTCTGGACCCAGACGCCAGGGACCCTGGCGCCCGGCCCGTGGACTCCGCAAAACTTCCTTCTATGCTTTCCAAAAACCTTGTGGGCTTTCCCCTTTGGCCCAAATAATGTGTTCTCGTACCCAAACATTTCGGGAAACATCCGGAACCCCTTTCGGTGAATTATGGAACCCTTCCAGAGACCAAACAACATTATCCCATATATTAAACTTTATCTCCGGACCATTCCGGAGTTCCTCGTCATGTTCGTGATCTCATTCAGGACTCCGAACAATACTCGGTTATCAACATACATAACTCATATAATACTATATCGTCAACGAACGTTAAGCGTGCGGACCCTACGGGTTCGAGAACTATGTAGACATGACCAAGACATCTCTCTGGTCAATAACCAATAGCGGAACCTAGATGCCCATATTGGCTCCTACATATTCTACGAAGATCTTTATCGGTCAAACTGCATAACAACATACGTTGTTCCCTTTGTCATCGGTATGTTACTTGCCCAAGATTCGATCGTCGGTATCTCAATACCTAGTTCAATCTCATTACCGGCAAGTCTCTTTACTCATTACGTAATGCATCATCCCGTAACTAACTCATTAGCTACATTGCTTGCAAGGCTTATAGTGATGTGCATTACCGAGAGGGCCCAAAGATACCTCTCCAACAATCGGAGTGACAAATCCTAATCTCGAAATACGCCAACCCAACATGTACCTTTGGAGACACCTGTAGAGCACATTTATAATCACCCAGTTACGTTGTGACGTTTGGTAGCACACAAAGTGTTCCTCCGGTAAACGGGAGTTGCATAATCTCATAGTCATAGGAACATGTATAAGTCATGAAGAAAACAATAGCAACATACTAAACGATCGTGTGCTAAGCTAACGGAATGGGTCATGTCAATCACATCATTCTCCTAATGATGTGATCCCGTTAATCAAATGACAACTCATGTCTATGGCTAGGAAACATAACCATCTTTGATCAACGAGCTAGTCAAGTAGAGGCATACTAGTGACAATCTATTTGTCTATGTATTCACACATGTATTATGTTTCCGGTTAATACAATTCTAGCATGAATAATAAACATTTATCATGAAATAAGGAAATAAATAATAACTTTATTATTGCCTCTAGGGCATATTTCCTTCACACGCGGGAGGCGCGTGAGGAGCGGGACGAGGCAGCCAGGGCGGCGCAGGCGGAGGCCGATGCTGCGGCCAAGGCGCGGGTCGAAGCGGCGAACAAGGAGTAGGCGGACGCCGCTGCCAGGGCGCAGAAGGCGGAGGCGTCCCGCGGTCAGGCCTCCAGGCCCATTGACTCGCAGCACCCAGAGCCGCCTGCACCAGAGGTCCTAGAGCCGGCTGGCAGGGTCGGCGTCATGCAGCCGGCCTTGGAAAAGGAAGGATGCGGCCTCGGGCTTGGGGAAGAGGTGGTTCCGCCCGCGCCGACTGCCGATGCGCAAGGCAGCCAGCTCGAGGGGCCACAGGTGCTGTCGTCTGACGGCGGGTTGGTGGTGGGGTCTCTTCCCACGGTCCGCGTTCCCGCACGCCAGCGCCCGGCGAAGGCTGCTGATGGAGGTCGGAGCCACCAGTTCGGAGGTGCCCGATGTTGAGGCTACCAGTGCTAACACAGCGGACTGGGCGCCTGGTAGTGGTGGCGGTGTCCTGAACATGTCGGTGCAGGACGTCCAGACCCAGCTTAGTGTCCAAGGCGTCGCCCTCCAAAAATGCGTGCAGGAGTTCCTGACAACGCGATCGATCGTCCGGGTGCGCACTTGTTTTTTGTCTTTGCCTTCTCGCAATCTTCCGTGAGGGCGCGCCAGCGCACCCACTGGGTGTAGCCCCCAGTTTTAGGCCGGCTGCTGAGCAGGCGGCTCGGAACTTTAAGGTGAGTTCCGAGTGCTAACTTGTTTTCTTTTCTTTCTTTGTCCTTGCTGCAGGACTACCACAACCTCCGTGTGACCGCCTACAACTCCCACGTCAAGGAGCTGGCCAGGCGGGCCAGTGACTTGAACGAGAGCCAAAGTAAGCACTCCGCCTTTCTTCTCACGGGGGCGCGTCAGCGCACCCGCTGGGTGTAGCCCCCGAGATTCGGGCCGACTGTTAAGCAGTCAGGCTGGATCTTCCGGCAACTACCTCTTTCTTTTTTTATGCTGATGTCTTCTTTTTCTTATCTTTGTAGAGGCGTCCGCTGCACTGCAGCAGCGCTTGGGCGAGGCCGAGACCGAGCTTCGCACCAAGGAGCTAGAGCGCGGCCAGGCGGCGCAGGAGTACGATCGCCTGACCAAGGAGCTAGCGGACCAGGTGAAGCGGCACAAGGCGGAGCTCTAGAAGCTGAAGGACGGTGAGGACCTCCTTAAGGATGAGTTTGAGACTCAACGATCGAACTGGGCCGAGAAGGAGAAGTTCCTGAACGACGGCTACGAGGAGATCGAGGACATGATCGACGGTTAGTTGTTTCTTCTTCTTGAGTGGACGCCGACTGCTGTGGGAGCTAGCTTCTATCTTCTCATATTTTGATCTTCTTCCTTCGCAGAGTACTTCCCAGGCTACTTCGTCGCTGTCACCCAGACCATCGAGACGCGACGCATGGCGTGAAGGGCGGCGGGCGTGGACATCGTGCCCAATGCGCCCTGCAGCCTCGGGGAGCAGCTCTTGGTTGTTAAGATGCGCCTGCAGCCGGCCCATTGGATGGTCCGCCGCCTGCAAGGGGTCAGTGCTCAAGTGTTGGCTGCCCTCTAGCCGGGTGCCCGGATTCCATGCACTCCTGACCGGACTGCCGACTGGCTGTGGAGGTGGCAGTCGGCCGCTTTGAGGCTTGGAAGGGCGCCGCGGCTCGGGCAGGTGCTCGGACGGCCCTGGAGTTTGCCAAGGCGTGGTACCCCAACTTGGACCTAACCCAGCTGGCCACCTTCCGGTAGGAGGCCAGTCCGGAGCTGGCGGAGGTGGGCACTGAGCTCACCCAGCGCGCGGTGGCGCTCGCCGACTACACCAACACCACCGTCTTCATCCCCGACCTGGACAACGAGGGCAACGAGGTGACACCCAGCTGGTTTGGGCTGGACCCGGCGCGCGTGGAGGACTTGGCGGAGGAAATCGCCTCCAGCGATGAGGGCGACGACGATGACGAGTACGAGGAGGACGAAGACGACGCGCCGGAAGACGGAGCGGGCAGGCAGGCTCAGCCCGACCAGGTTCGAACCAGCGAGCCGCGGGTGGCTATGCCGACTGCCGTCGATGCTAACCAGGCCGAGATCAACCAGTCGGCCGCTCCACCATCCGGCGCCGCTACGTCCTGTTGGGGAACGTAGTAATTTCAAAAAATTTCCTACGCACACGCAAGATCATGGTGATGGCATAGCAACGAGAGGGGAGAGTGTTCGTCCATGTACCCTCGTAGACCGTAAGCGGAAGCGTTATGACAACGCGGTTGATGTAGTCGTACGTCTTCACGATCCGACCGATCCAAGCACCGAACGTACGGCACCTCCGAGTTCAGCACACGTTCAGCTCGATGACGATCCCCGGGCTTCGATCCAGCAAAGCTTCGGGGAAGAGTTCCGTCAGCACGACGGCGTGGTGACGATGATGATGTTCTACCGGCGCAGGGCTTTGCCTAAACTCCACGACGATATGACCGAGGTGGAATATGGTGGAGGGGGGCACCGCACACGGCTAAGGAATGATCCGTAGATCAACTTGTGTGTCTATGGGGTGCCCCCTGCCCCCGTATATAAAGGAGGGAGGGGGAGGCCGGTCGGCCCTTGTTGGGCGCGCCAGGAGGAGGAGTCCTCCTCCTAGTAGGAGTAGGACTCCTCCTTTCCTACTCCTACTAGGCGGGGAAGGAAGGGGGAGAGGAGGGGAAGGAAAGAGGGGGGCGCCGCCCCCCCCCCTAGTCCAATTCGGACCAGAGGGAGAGGGGGCGTGCGGCCCTTCCTGGCCGCCCCTCTCTCTTCCCACCAAGGCCTCTCCGGGGGGGTTCCGGTAACCCTCCGGCACTCCGATTTTCTCCGAAACCACCCGGAACACTTCCGGTGTCCGAATATAGTCGTCCAATATATCAATCTTTATGTCTCGACCATTTCGAGACTCCTCGTCATGTCCGTGATCATATCCGGGACTCCGAACAAACTTCGGTACATCAAAACTTGTAAACTCATAATAAAACTGTCATCGTAACATTAAGCGTGCAGACCCTACGGGTTCGAGAACTATGTAGACATGACCTAGAACTATTCTCGGTCAATAACCAATAGCGGAACCTGGATGCCCATATTGGTTCCTACATATTCTACGAAGATCTTTATCGGTCAAACCGCATAACAATCATACGTTGTTCCCTTTGTCATCGGTATGTTACTTGCCCGAGATTTGATCATCGGTATCCAATACCTAGTTCAATCTCGTTACCGGCAAGTCTCTTTACTCGTTCTGTAACACATCATCTTATAACTAACTCATTAGTTACAATGCTTGCAAGGCTTAGGTGATGAGTATTACCGAGAGGGCCCAGAGATACCTCTCCGACAATCGGAGTGACAAAACCTAATCTCGAATTATGCCAACCCAACATGCACCTTCGGAAACACCTGTAGAGCACCTTTATAATCACCCAGTTACGTTGTGACGTTTGGTAGCACACAAAGTGTTCTTCCGGTAAACGTGAGTTGCACAATCTCATAGTTGCAGGAACTTTGTATAAGTCATGAAGAAAGCAATAGCAACATACTAAACGATCAAGTGCTAGGCTAACGGAATGGGTCATGTCAATCACATCATTCTCCTAATGATGTGATCCCGTTAATCAAATGACAACACATGTCTATGGTTAGGAAACATAACCATCTTTGATTAATGAGCTAGTCAAGTAGAGGCATACTAGTGACTATATGTTTGTCTATGTATTAACACATGTATCATGTTTCCGGTTAATACAATTCTAGCATGAAACATTTATCATGAAATAAGGAAATAAATAATAACTTTATTATTGCCTCTAGGGCATATTTCCTTCAGTCTCCCACTTGCACTAGAGTCAATAATCTAGTTCACATCGCTATGTGATTTAACACCAATATTCACATCTGCATGTGATTAATACCCATAGTTCACATCATCATGTGATCAACACCCAAAAGGTTTACTAGGTCAATAATCTAGTTCACATCGCTATGTGATTAACACCCAAAATAGTACTAAGGTATGATCATGTTTTGCTCGTGAGAGAAGCTTAGTCAACGGGTCTATCATATTCAGAGCCGTATGTATTTCGCAAATATTCTATGTCCACAATGCTCTGCACGGAGCTACTCTAGCTAATTGCTCCCACTTTCAATATGTATCCAGATTGAGACTTAGAGTCATCTGGATTGGTGTAAAAGCTTGCATCGTTGTAACTTTTACGACGGGCTATTTTATCACCTCCATAATCGAGAAACATCTCCTTAGTCCTCACTAAGGATATTCTTGACCCATGTCCAGTGATCTACTTATTAGATCAAAATTGTATTCTTTTGCCAAACACAGAGCAAGGTATACAATAGGTCTGGTTCACAGCATAGCATACTTTATAGAACCTATGACTGAGGCATAGGGAATGCCTTTTCATTCTCTTTCTATTTTCTGCAATGGTCGGGTCTTGAGTCTTACTCAATTTCACACCTTGTAACACAGGCAAGAACTCCTTCTTTGATTGTTCCATTTTGAACTATTTCAAAAATTTATCAAGGTATGTACTCATTGAAAAATCTTATCAAGCGTCTTGATCTATCTATATAGATCTTGATGCTCAATGTGTAAGCAGCTTCACCGAGGTCTTGCTTTGAAAAACTCTTATTCAAGTATCCTTTCATGCTATCCAGAATTTCCATATCATTTCCAATTAACAATATGTCATCCACATATAATATTAGAAATGCTACAGAGCTCCCACTCACTTTCTTGTAAATATAGGCTTCTTCAAAAGTCTGTATAAAACCATATGCTTTGATCAACTCATCAAAGCGTATATTCCAACTCCGAGATGCTTGCACCAGTCCATAGATGGATCGCTGGAGCTTGCACAATTTGTTAGCACCTTTCGGATTGACAAAACCTTCTGGTTGCATCATATACAACTCTTCTTTAAGAAAACCATTAAGGAATGCAGTTTTGTTTATCCATTTGCCAGATTTCATAAAATGCAGCAATTGCTAACATGATTCAGACAGACTTAAGCATAGATACGAGTGAAAAACTCTCATCGTAGTCAACACCTTGAATTTTTTGAAAACCTTTTGCGACAATTCTAGCTTTGTAGATAGTAACACTATCAGCGTCCGTCTTCCTCTTGAAGATCCATTTAATCTCAATGTCTCACCGATCATTGGGCAAGTCAATCAAAGTCCGTACTTTGTTTTCATACATGGATCTTATCTCAGATCTCATGGCCTCAAGCCATTTTGCGGAATCTGGGCTCACCATCGCTTCTTCATAGTTCGTAGGTTCGTCATGGTCTAGTAACATAACTTCCAGAACAGGATTACCGTACCACTCTGGTGCGGATCTTACTCTGTAAGACCTACGAGATTCTGTAGTAACTTAATCTGAAGTTTCATGATCATCATCATTAACTTCCTCACTAATTGGTGTAGTAGTCACAGGAACAGATTTCTGTGATGAACTACTTTCAAATGAGGGAGCAGGTACAGTTACCTCATCAAGTTCTACTTTCCTCCCACTCACTTCTTTCAAGAGAAACTCCTTCTCTAGAAAGGATCCATTCTTAGCAACGAATGTTTTGCCTTCGGGTCTGTGATAGAAGGAGTACCCAATAGTCTCTTTTGGGTATCCTATGAAGACGCACTTTTCCGATTTGGGTTCGAGCTTATCAGGTTGAAAACCTTTTTCATATAAGCATCGCAACTCCAAACTTTAAGAAACGATAGCTTAGGTTTACTGCTAAACCATAGTTCATACGGTGTCATCTCAACGGATTTAGATGGTGCCCTTTTAAACGTGAATGCAGCTGTCTCTAATGCACAACCCTAAAACGATAGTGGTAAAACCGATAAGAGACATCATAGATCGCACCATATCCAATAAAGTGCGGTTACGACGTTCGGACACACCATAATGTTGTGGTGTTCCAGGTGGCGTGAGCTGTGAAACTATTCCACATTGTTTTAATTGAAGACCAAACTCGTAACTCAAATATTTGTCTCCGCGATCAGATCACAGAAACTTTATTTTCTTGTTACGATGATTTTTCCACTTCACTCTGAAATTCTTTGAACCTTTCAACTATTTCAGACTTATGTTTCATCAAGTAGATATACCCATATCTTCTTAAATCATCTGTGAAGGTCAGAAAATAATGATACTCGCCACGGGCCTTAATACTCATTGGTCTGCATACATCAGTATGTATTATTTCCAACAAGTTTGTTGCTCGTTCCATTGTTCCGAAGAACGGAGTTTTAGTCATCTTGCCCAAAAGGCACGGTTCGCAAGCATCAAATGATTCATAATCAAGTAATTCCAAAATCCCATCAGCATGGAGTTTCTTCATGTGCTTTACACCAATATGACCTAAACGGCAGTGCGACAAATAAGTTGCACTATCATTATTAACTTTGCACCTTTTGGTTTCAATATTATGAATATGTGTATCACTACGATCGAGGTCCAATGAACCATTTTCATTGGGTGTGTAACCATATAAGGTTTTATTCATGTAAACAGAACAACAGTTTATTCTCTTACTTAAATGAATAACCGTATTGCAATAAACACGATCAAATCATATTCATGCTCAACGCAAACACCAAATAACATTTATTTAGGTTCAACACTAATCCCGGAAGTATAGGGAGTGTGCGATGATGATCATATCAATCTTGAAACTACTTTCAACACACATCGTCACTTCACCCTTAACTAGTTTCTGTTTATTCTGCAACTCCCGTTTCGAGTTACTACTCTTAGCAACTGAACCAGTACCAAGTATCGAGGGGTTGCTATAAACACTAGTAAAGTACACATCAATAACATGTATATCAAAGATACTTACGTTCACTTTGCCATCCTTCTTATCCGCCAATCACTTGGGGTAGTTCCGCTTCCAGTGACCAATCCCTTTGCAGTAGAAGCACTTAGTCTCAGGCTTAGGACCAGACTTGGGCTTCTTCACTTGAGCAGCAACTCGCTTGCTGTTCTTCTTGAAGTTCCCCTTCTTCTTCCCTTTGCCCCTTTTCTTGAAACTAGTGGTCTTGTCTACCATCAACACTTGATGTTTTTCTTGGTTTCTACCTTCGTTGATTTTAGCATCACGAAGAGCTTGGGAATCATTTCCGTTATCCCTTGCATATTATAGTTCATCACGAAGTTCTACTAACTTGGTGATGGTGACTAGAGAATTCTGTCAATCACTATTTTATCTGGAAGATTAACTCCCACTTGATTCAAGCGATTGTAGTACCCAGACAATTTGAGCACATGCTCACTAGTCGAGTGATTCTCCTCCATCTTTTAGCTATAGAACTGGTTGGAGACTTTATATCTCTCAACTTGGGTATTTGCTTGAAATATTAACTTCAACTCCTGGAACATCTCATATGGTCCATGACGTTCAAAACGTCTTTGAAGTCCCGATTCTAAGCCATTAAGCATGGTGCACTAAAGTATCAAGTAGTCATCATATTGAGCTAGCCAAACGTTCATAACATCTGCATCTGCTCCTGCAATAGGTTTGTCACCTAGCGGTGCATCAAGGACATAATTCTTCTGCGCAGCAATGAGGATAAACCTCAGATCACGGATCCAATCCGCATCATTGCTACTAACATTTTTCAACACAATTTTCTCTAGGAACATATCAAAATAATCATATGAAAGCAACAACGCAAGCTATTGATCTACAACATAATTTGCAAAATACTACTAGGACTAAGTTCATGATAAATTTAAGTTCAATTAATCATATTACTTAAGAACTCCCACTTAGATAGACATCCCTCTAATCCTCTAAGTGATCACGTGATCCAAATCAACTAAACCATAACCGATCATCACGTGAAATGGAGTAGCTTTCAATGGTGAACATCATTATGTTGATCATATCTACTATATGATTCACGCTCGACCTTTCGGTCTCCGTGTTCCGAGGCCATATCTGCATATGCTAGGCTCGTCAAGTTTAACCTGAGTATTCCGTGTGTGCAAAATTGTCTTGCACCCATTGTAGATGGACGTAGAGCTTATCACACCCGATCATCACGTGGTGTCTGGGCACGACGAACTTTGGCAACGGTGCATACTCAGGGAGAACACTTATTGATAATTTTAGTGAGAGATCATCTTAAAATGCTACCGTCAATCAAAGCAAGATAAGATGCATAAAGGATAAACGTCACATGCAATCAATATAAGTGATATGATATGGCCATCATCATCTTGTGCTTGTGATCTCCATCTCCGAAGCACCATCGTGATCACCATCGTCACCGGCGCGACACCTTGATCTCCATCGTCGCCATCTATTGCTTCTACGACTATCACTACCGCTTAGTGATAAAGTAAAGCAATTACAGGGCGTTTGCATTTCATACAATAAAGCGACAACCGTATGGCTCCTGCCAGTTGCCGATAACTTCGGTTACAAAACATGATCATCTCATATAATAAAATATATCATCACGTCTTGACCATATCACATCACAACATGCCCTGCAAAAACAAGTTAGACGTCCTCTACTTTGTTGTTGCAAGTTTTACGTGGCTGCTGCGGGCTTAGCAAGAACCGTTCTTACCTACGCATCAAAAACCACAACGATAGTTTGTCAAGTTGGTGCTATTTTAACCTTCGCAAGGACCGGGCGTAGCCACACTCGATTCAGCTAAAGTGAGAGAGACAGACACCCGCCGGTCACCTTTAAGCAACGAGTGCTCGTAGCGGTGAAACCAGTCTCGCGTAAGCGTACGCGTAATGTCGGTCCGGGCCGCTTCATCTCACAATACCGCCGAACCAAAGTATGACATGCTGGTAAGCAGTATGACTTATATCACCCACAACTCACTTGTGTTCTACTCGTGCATATGACATCTACGCATAAAACCTAGGCTCGGATGCCACTGTTGGGGAACGTAGTAATTTCAAAAAAATTCCTACGCACACGCAAGATCATGGTGATGGCATAGCAACGAGAGGGGAGAGTGTTCGTCCACGTACCCTCGTAGACCGTAAGCGGAAGCGTTATGACAACGCGGTTGATGTAGTCGTACGTCTTCACGATCCGACCGATCCAAGCACCGAACGTACGGCACCTCCGAGTTCAGCACACGTTCAGCTCGATGACGATCCTCGGGATCCGATCCAGCAAAGCTTCGGGGAAGAGTTCCGTCAGCACGACAGCGTGGTGACGATGATGATGTTCTACCGGCGCAGGGCTTCGCCTAAACTCCACGACGATATGACCGAGGTGGAATATGGTGGAGGGGGGCACCGCACACGGCTAAGGAACGATCCGTAGATCAACTTGTGTGTCTATGGGGTGCCCCCTGCCCCCGTATATAAAGGAGGGAGGGGGAGGCCGGCCGGCCCTTGTTGGGCGCGCCAGGAGGAGGAGTCCTCCTCCTAGTAGGAGTAGGACTCCTCCTTTCCTACTCCTACTAGGAGGGGAAGGAAGGGGGAGAGGAGGGGAAGGAAAGAGGGGGGCGCC
>NC_041383.1:653721823-653726956 GCF_002162155.2 Triticum dicoccoides | reverse complement strand
GTCCGGTAACCCTCCGGCACTCCGGTTTTCTCCGAAATCACCCGGAACACTTCCGGTGTCTGAATATAGTCGTCCAATATATCAATCTTTATGTCTCGACCATTTCGAGACTCCTCGTCATGTCTGTGATCATATCCAGGACTCCGAACAAACTTCGGTACATCAAAACTTGTAAACTCATAATAAAACTGTCATCGTAACGTTAAGCGTGCGGACCCTACGGGTTCGAGAACTATGTAGACATGACCTAGAACTATTCTCGGTCAATAACCAATAGCGGAACCTGGATGCCCATATTGGTTCCTACATATTCTACGAAGATCTTTATCGGTCAAACCGCATAACAATCATACGTTGTTCCCTTTGTCATCGGTATGTTACTTGCCCGAGATTTGATCATCGGTATCCAATACCTAGTTCAATCTCGTTACCGGCAAGTCTCTTTACTCGTTCTGTAACACATCATCTTATAACTAACTCATTAGTTACAATGCTTGCAAGGCTTAGGTGATGAGTATTACCGAGAGGGCCCAGAGATACCTCTCCGACAATCGGAGTGACAAAACTAATCTCGAATTATGCCAACCCAACATGCACCTTCGGAAACACCTGTAGAGCACCTTTATAATCACCCAGTTACGTTGTGACGTTTGGTAGAACACAAAGTGTTCTTCCGGTAAACGTGAGTTGCACAATCTCATAGTTGCAGGAACTTTGTATAAGTCATGAAGAAAGCAATAGCAACATACTAAACGATCAAGTGCTAGGCTAACGGAATGGGTCATGTCAATCACATCATTCTCCTAATGATGTGATCCCGTTAATCAAATGATAACACATGTCTATGGTTAGGAAACATAACCATCTTTGATTAATGAGCTAGTCAAGTAGAGGCATACTAGTGACTATATGTTTGTCTATGTATTCACACATGTATCATGTTTCCGGTTAATACAATTCTAGCATGAAACATTTATCATGAAATAAGGAAATAAATAATAACTTTATTATTGCCTCTAGGGCATATTTCCTTCACCTCCACCGACCCCTCGGACCTGCCTGCTGCTCCTCTCGCCTAGGCGGCCCTTTTTATCTTGCCTATTTCCTGTCCTTGTAGTCTCTTGAACAATTTCGTTAAATGTGCGTAATTCCACCCACTGAGGGTGTAGGTTAAACTTAATGAATGCTAGCCTCAGGCCTTTTGCCATGTACATATAAGTTTAACTTCTTGCTCGATTTCTGCTTTTCTCTCTTTGGCTTTCTTCTGTGCCGCGTTCTCTTGGCTGCCTCCCTGCCAGCAGGATAGCCGCTCTGCGATCTGTGGCTGGGTCAGGGACTTGGTCGTTCTTCGGAACGGGCAAGTTACTTGGTCCGCATAGAGCGTAGCTTGATCGAGCGAGAAGCCGGCCTGCCGGCTGCTGAGCAGCCGGACGAGGGAGGCAAAGGGTCGGCTGGGCCTAATTTAGCGTTCCTCCTTAGCTGAATTTCGTGTGGACGATGGTTCTGGCCTTTAGCTCCTCGCCAGTCGAACAGCCGCGCTGCAAGTTGTGACTTAGAGCAAAGAGAGGGCTTTCGGCGTAGGCACACTACTAGTCGACTCCGGTTGGTGCAAACTTAGGCCAAGGCGGCGAGCCCCCAGGCCGGCAGACCGGAAACCGGGCGGGGCAGGAATAGGAAAAACTCAAGTCATGGCATAAGTTTAACTCATAGATAGATAAAAAGGTAGCCCCCGAGTGCACCTCGGGGGACCTGAGGTCTTTTACTTAATACAAAAGTTGGCGTGGTACATACGCTTGAATCAACTGTAAAACGGGCGAAGCAGATTTGCATTCCATGGCTGCTCCGTCTCTTTGCCGCCTGTCACCGCTTGCGCGCCCTGGGCTTCTGGGCATCGATGAGGTAGTACGAGTCGTTGCCCAGAGCCTTGTTGATGATGAAGGGGCCTTCCCAAGGTGCCGCGAGCTTGTGCTGTCCGGCTGATCGCTGGATCAGGCGGAGCACAAGCTCACCCTCATGGAAAGAATGTGACCTGATCTTCTTGTTGTGGTAGCGGTGCAGGCTCTGCTGGTAGATGGCAGACCGACTGCATGCTAGCAGTCGGGCCTCTTCCAGCAGATCAACAATGTCTTCTCGCGTCTCTTTGGCCTCCGCCTCCGTGTACATGGTGACCCGAGGCGAGTCGAACTCGATATCCGTGGGGATGATAGCCTCGACACCGTACACGAGGAAGAAGGGCATGAAGCCGGTTGATCTGTTTGGCGTGGTTCGAAGGCTCCAGAGGACGGCCGGCAGTTCGTCGATCCAGCAGCCAACCGACCGCTCTAACGGCTCGATCAGGCGGGGCTTGATGCCAGAAAAGATGAGGCCGTTTGCTCGCTCCACCTGGCCGTTTGACTGCGGGTGGGCAACATATGCTAAGTCCAGTCGGATGCCTTGATTCACGCAGAAACAGGCCAAAGCGCCTTTGGCAAAGTTTATTCTGCTAGAGATTAAGCTTGAACAGGGAATAGTGATTGTCTTAGACTCTAGACGAAAAAGTCCCCAGGAGTATGCGAACATGACTGATATGCTCCAGAAGTAAGTTCAATCGATCATTATCGCACCATATAGGCAAATTTGTTCATTTTCTGATATCAAGTAATTATTCTCTTTGTTTGGCAGGGTTTGGAAACAGTTCACCGCCATTGTTCCGGCACTATCGAAGGAGCTGCGATTTACACACCCGAAAGTAAGTACTACTAGCTAGTTCCGCGCATCTCCCATTGATTCTAGCTAGTTTCATCAAAACCATTAAGCATGCTTGATTATCAGTTTGATTGAAATCCATTTCTCGTAAAGTGCTTGTGGCAGGAAGCCGGGAATGATTTTTGTGGATACTACGTTTGCGAGTTCATCTACAACTCGACGACCTCTAAGCTGGGCTACTCTAAAGAAGATTTTGATGTACGTAAACAAAAAAAAATCACAATTTTATTTTATTACCATCATTTGTGTTGAGTTTCATTCATATACATGTATTGACCCACTTCTTTAAATTAGAAGTGCGAGATGCGGGATGAACTCCTACCACATGATCGCATATGAGCAATTCAAGAGGAATTGGCGGGATTCTTTCTTGACTACGTCATAAATAAAGACGGATAATACCATGTGGAAGTTGATATAGACGTTAGATGTTAGGCTTTGTAAGAGATCTTATATTGTATATATTTAGCTAGTAGCGTTGGATAGATATACGGAAACTTGTTGTTCGACCAATCTCATGGAGAAAGAGAGGTGATGTAGGGTAGAACCCTAGAGGCCGATCTTTCATGTTTGAAGAGGATCCCTACGAGGAACACGAAGAACGCGAGGAGGGAGACGAAGGAAAAACATGAGAGAAACACTCAACCAACAAGAATAAAGTCACACATGCGCTAGATCATCGAGGCACGAGGTAATACAAGATCCAAATCCAACAAAGGACAATACAAAGGGTAACCGGTTCTTCTCCGTGAGGAGGTCTTGATGATGGTCTTCTCTGGGTGGAGGTCTTGAATCCAGGTGGATCTTCTCCGAAGAGGTATCGGTCCCTCACGAGGAGTAGATCCGGATGGATGAGCGAGGCTCTATCTCACAAATGAGCTAAATCGACGCTAAACCTAGCTAGGAGGTAGGAGGGGCCTATTTATAGTCATAGTGCAAATGAGGGGTGAAGTGAAGGGGTACATGGGCCTCAGCCCGCAGCTGGGCGCAGCCAGGGGTCGGACGACCGGTGGGCGTCAGACGTCCGGAGGCTCGGGACGGCCCGGTCGTCCGTAGATCTTCGGACGTCCGTGAATTTGCTTCTGTGGTCGGTGGCACGGTCGTCCGGTCTTCCTCGGATCTCCGTAATTTCGGTTCTGTTGGGGAAGTGTCGGACGTCCGGAGGGGCTCGGTCGTCCGGAGCCTGGGAGTTGCAGGACGTCCGGGCAGGGCCGGTCATCCGGAGCCTGTAGCCTTGTCTGCCCAGTCTTCCTTTGGCTGTTGCGACCTCCAGGGGTCGGACGTCCGGGCTGGGCCGGTCGTCCGGGACCTGTAGCTTCCGAAGTAGCTCTTCTTCTTGGTCTTCACGCTTGGTGTCCTCGCCGTCTTGGCCTTTGGATGTAGTTGTTCCATGGCTCTCCTCCAAGCACCTGATCACATATAGAGTCTCCGCATGAGGTAGTAGCTATGTCTCGTAAGTAGAGAGAGGGAGTTCGGAGAGGAGCGACTTTACCTTATCTTCGATAGCCTTTGCTCGAGCTCTTGTCATAGGTCCAAGTGTAGTCGAGGGAGATGTAGGTACGTCCATGGGGATGATGGAGGGATGCTCCGCATCAAGAGGTCGATCACTTCTCTTTGTGTATGTTCATAATGATCTTGTGTACTCAATGGTTCCTTCATTTGCTTACTAGCTAGTGTGTTGAGTTCTCTCTATACGTATGGTAGCTAGCGTCGACCAAGCACAAAGATAAGAGAGGTCACTTCTCTCTATTAGCTAGCTAACACAATATATGAAATCCCTAAATTAACCCTCCAAAATCCCCTAACCCCCCCTCCCCCCCCCTTCAAAAAAACAAAAACCCCAGCTCCTGAGTTGCTGACGTGTGGATGCCATTTGGTCCCGGTTGGTGTTACCAACCGGGACTAAAGACCCTCCTGTCTGGGCTCGCCGCAGCGGCCACGTGGAGCACCATCTGTCCTGGTTCGTAACCGAACCGGAACTAAAGGTGTTGGGCTTTATTCCCAACCCTTTAGTCCCGGTTCCAGAACCGGGGCCAATGGGCCTCTGGAAACGGGACAAATGGCCCATTTTCTACTAGTGGAAATGCATTTATCTCTTGTCTTTTATTGGGGTTCTATAATGCAAATGTATGGTTGTTTGAGGGCAGGGGGGCCTCTGCAAGGCCGAAATAGACTCTCCGTTCAGCTTCTATGTTCTTCAATTGGATTGGACTAATTTGATTCCTCGTTTGTCCACAGACAGTACTTGGGCGTGCCCGCTCCGAACCCCCTCATTCGTCTATACAAGCAATTGTGTTCTCCCAATTGTCCAAACACATGCATTGATTCATTGGGATAGAGAAAATGAGAGAGAAGAAATAAAAAGAAGAAAGCGGTCCAGGGTGGGCC